>NC_139589.1:24594728-24717228 GCF_946808225.1 Silurus aristotelis
GACATACAGAGAGAGAGAGAAAGAAATGGAAAGACTAAGAGAAACAGAGAGACACAAAGACAAACAGAGAGAATAAGAGAGCCTAAAAGAAAGACAGAGAGACAGACAGAGAGACAGACACTGAAAGACAGGCATAGAAAAAGAGAGATCAACAAAAAGAAAGTGTAAGAAACAGACAAAGAGTCAGAGAGACAGGCAGAAACACAGAGAGAGAGAGATGGAGAAAAAGAAACTGGGAGAGAGACAGAGAGACAATCAAACAGAGATTGAACGAGGAAAGAGAGATGCTGAGAGAGAGACAGACAGAGAAACTTAGAGACAGACAGAGAGACATTGAGGGACTAACAGACAGTCAAAGAGACAAATAGTTAGACGTTTAATAGACTTTAATGTTTCCTTGACTGTAGCTTTATTAGCCTTGTAGCTTCAATACAAAACCAAAGATGCAAACTTAACACACACACGTCCACACGCCCCCACCCAAACCCACACACACACACACACACACACACACACACACACACACACACACACACACACGCACATGTTCCACTGTCTGCATTTGCTGTAAAGTGAACATGTTGTTTGATTACTTCAGCTTGTCGAGATCTCGTCGTCTTGTGTTTCTCATTAGTCCTGAGCGATTTTGCTCAGAGAACACGTCGCACGCTTGACACGCGGATCGTGGGAAATACAGGAAGTGAAACACGTTCAACAGACGTTTTACGAAAAAAAACCCACCAAAGCAAACTCCAAATGGCTTTTAAATTGCTCCGAATCCAGACGCTCACAGATTTATGGACGAAGCCCGAGGCTACGCGTGGCTGTGTGCTGGCTAGCCGGTGATCTCTGGAGGTCACGTGTGTGTGTGTGTGTGTTACGCTGTCTGAGGCTTGAGGGTTCCGCAGGTAAAGGATATTTCCCTCCCACGCTGAGAGGGAAGCTTTGAAGTGCAGCTCGGTGGAACACGGGCCTCGTAAAAGCGGCACACTGATGTGTAGACACGGACACGCATTACTCACCGCTCGCCGCTTGCACATGTTATAGCTTACGGCTCCGATTACGTGCTAAAGGTTAGCACACACTAGTGTTCTTTCCCTGTCAGCTATAGTGTTTGTCATGCCATCGTGTCAGGACCGCGCCATCTAAAACCACTGCAGAACTTCTGCTTATTATCCACGATGATATTCTTTTACTTTTAACAACTCACTCCTAGTTCGATGTCTTTGTTTGAGTTGAATGTTGGAAAATATATCATATAAAACATCAGAAATGCTAGCTTCAGCTACGACTGAAATAACGAGCTAGTTCAGTCATGCGGACAAAGTAACTAGTTGAAAAACTACTGTTGGCTTTATTTCAAAGGACAAATTAGAATAAACAGAATGAGTAGCTCTGTAGCTCATATCTTCCCGTCCAAGTCGTTCGTTCCTTTGTCACATAACTCCTATAATTATTGTAATAAATAATGTAAGAATAAAGATTCAGACCAAAAAAAAAAAAAACCTGATCTGTTGCATTGCACAGTGTATATGGGAGTCACGTGACAAAAGAACGAACGACCAGATGACTCGTGAGATGAATTACTCAATTCTGTTTCTTGTACCTAACCAACGAAGATTTCGCGATGCTTTGCTCTGTCGCATCCAGTAGAAAATGAACAAAACGCTCTTTGAAACGACTCTTTCTTCTGAGTCACATTAAAAACTCGTTTAAAATAACCGAACTGATCATGAACGACCCAACGACCCATCACTACTAGCTATTTCCCAACACTGTATAAACTGCTTGGTGGAAACTACGAGTGTGGACTAGTTGGAGGAAAAGCTAAACATAACCATCAAGTCCTTCGAGTAGCATTTGGTGTTTCAAAGTTAGTAATTTTCCATTACTGAATACCATACACAGTGTAAGCTGCTAGCTAGGAGCCTGGGCTAGTTACAGGAACAATTATTGCATATTTTAAAAACAGCTATGATGAGGCTATTAAACCGTAGTCAAGCTAGTAGCATCAGAACTTGTAGCTAGCTATTTCCTAACAGTGAATATGGCACAAGGTAGAACATTTAAGCCTCGGCAAATTATGTGAAAACCTGCGTCTTGAAAACACTGTGTGAGCTGCTAGGTGGAATGTTTAATGCTAGGCTAATGATAAGACTGATTCAGCAGATTACAATAAAATCTGAAATAAATATTTTTTTAGATGTTAGCGAGTCCAGGTTTAGATCTTGTACACAAACCATTCCTCTGTCCTGTACGCAGATGTCCATGCTGGTGAGCAACACTGAGGTCAACAAGCAGATGACCAATGAGAAGATGTTGACAGGACATTCGTTCCTGCCTGGACCTCCTGGACAACCCGGACCTCCTGGTGAGCTTTAGCCCTCTGACACGTCTTTTTGTTTTACCGTTTTACTACCTTAACGTGAGATATCGGCAATGAGGTGAAGATTGTGGAACGTATGGGACACGTCTGAGGGAAACGTCAATAGTTCCAGTTGCTAGCTAATAATGTTGTTAGCTACATTTCCAAAAGGCTTTTGTGCTTCCTTGTTGATAAATAATAAATGTTCTCCTGACCTCAGCTGGTCGAACTTCATGTACATTGCGTGTTCTCTTTCCTATGTTCGATTTCATATGCTTCATGTTAGCGCACCATAAATCAGCACTCTAGCACTTCAGTTCTCTTGTTACACTACCCGATGGTTCGAGCTTTACTCTTCAGCAACTTTTTCTCCTGTTTCCTCGTATTAAACTGAAAATCTGGGAAGTCTGGTAAATCTGTGTGCAGACCTCAGGCCTCGAAACGGTGTATCGTTTCATAGAATTACAATTCAGGGTGTAACGATTAGTTCCTGACCTGCAATTTTGGTCAAACCAAGCCTCACAAACCTCTGGAAATGATTTTATTACCATTCACAGACATGTTAAAAGTATGTCATGTTTTGACATCGAGATTCTGTTGAATGATGTTATGCACTGTACAGTTTTTCCATAAAAATGCTACGGTTATGCTAGTCATAAGATATTACTGTTGAGGACAAGGTTAAATTCTCATATCCATTGCACTTACTCTTTCTCTTGCTCAGGAGTTCCTGGTCCTAAAGGTTCTCCTGGACCCCCAGGTAGAGCCGGTGCTCCAGGTCTGCCAGGTCCTCGGGGCCCAATGGGGCCAATGGGTCCTTCGCCGGACCTCACGCACATCAAACAGGGCCGACGTGGACCGGTGGTGAGATTCCGATTACTAAACCATTTGTTTTATCGTCACATGACTCGGTCACGTCATCGTAAATATAAATCTTTAAATATTCAGTTCAGTTTTATTTCTAGAGCGCTTTAAACAATAGACATTGTCTCAAAGCAGCTTTACAGAGATAAAGTGGTTATAAACATTACTAAACAATATTAAATTATAATTATTACATAATAGAAAAACATTCAATTATACCATTTTATTATGTACAAATATTTAATATCAGGAAATATTTATTGTTAACAGATTAAATTAAGTAAAAAAAACTGAGATTCACGTTTGCCTTAAAGACTTTTTGTTTGAGTTTAGTCGAATCAAAAACTTTATAGAACAAATGAAATTATAACTTTATACCTTAAAATCTTCCCACATCTGAACTCACAGCTCAAATCGACTTTATATGCCACATCTTTTGCCTTTTCTCCATTATAAAGACAATTTCCATTGTGAAACGCGCAATAGAAATAAAATCGATTTTGATTGAATTAAACAGAATTAAATTAAATTTTGAGTCAAACTACAAAGCTTTTGCCATCAAACCAGGAGTCACACGCTTACAATTAAATCCATCACACAACATAAATGAACTCAAAACTTACTACATAAAGTGCAACATGTGCAACATTAAGTCCAAAAGAAAAATGGACAACATGAGATAAAGAGACAGAAACATGGCAACACTGCAGCATCAACCAGTACAGTACAGATGGTTTGTGCAAATAAATTGTTTGTATAAAAATCTGAACTCTATGAACACAATCCTTAAAATTTTACTTGATTCAAGAGTCAAAGTGTCATATACCTTAAAGTATGAGTCAAAATGAGACAAAATGTAAGTTATATGATATAAAATACAAGTCAAGTTGTGAGTCATAAAATTTTCCAATGTGAGTCGTGAATCTCAAACTCTGCACTAGAATATGAGTTACAAGTCATATTAGTTTATAAATTAGAGACTTAAATAGCATTTTTATTCATTTTGAATAAATTAAACCTTAACCGTATTAGGTTAACTGTATTAACTGTATAAGAAGGAAAAAATCGCAGACACTGGAGACTCTTTCCTCAACATTAATAGACAACTACTTATAGGAAACGTTTCTGTATAAATGAATAAATAAATAAATAAATAAATAAATAAATAAATAAATAAATAAATAAATAAATAAATGGATCATTAGTCTTTCTGAATCTGTTTTATATTGTAAATCTCCAACATACTAGCCTCTGCTATCAGCCAATCAGAATCCAAAATAATTTTTTATTGTAGGATACATCACAGTAAACATTAAAGACTCGAATGTATTATCACAGCGGTGCTTCAGTGAAGTGAAGCTGCAGGTGTCCAGCTCACGATCAGGTTGAGTTTAGTTCTCTGACCTTCACTGACCCTCCGGAGGGAAAAGCAGTGCAGCTGCACAGGAACAACTCGAGCACAACACACCACGTTCCTCAGCTCCCCAGTCCTGCTTCGTATCTCCAGCACAAGCGCACGATGTTCTGAATATTGTCATGAATGTAAAAGGGTATAATGAAACCTTTATAGCAGGAGCCTTAGCATCATACAGAAAGTGGGAACACATCAGTATTAGCACAGAGAGCAGCATTAGCAAGCAGAATTATAAACTAGCGAGTTAGCATACTGCTTACTGTATGTACTATAATGTTGATAATTCGAATATTCCTTTCTTCATATTGATACCTTTTATAGTCTAACATTCTCATATTGACCTTTTAATCTCCAGCATTGTTGAAGGGAAAAAAGCTTATTTATAATATAAAGGGCGCTGAAACTTACACCCTCGACACCCCGCAGCTCAGAGGGTCACATGACCTCCGAAAGCGTGAACACTGCTGCTTTATTTCTTTATTTTTGCCTTCACATGCTGACAAACGAGTAAAAGTGTAAAGGAACCTAATCAGAACATGTTATGGGAACTTTAACAGATCCAGAATCAGATCTAACATACAGCATCTTCAACGCAAGCTGGGTGTCTGTTCTTACATTTCATAAAGGAAGAGCGAATTTACAGAATATATATATAAAAAAAAAAAGTCAAATAAAAAATAAATTGATAATAATAATTATTATTATTATGATTATTATTAAGAATATTATTATTATTATTATTATTATTGCTGTCATTACTTACTTATTACTAGAATAATATGTAATAACTTAATAGATTGTTTATAGTAATAATTCTTATTCTTATTATTCTTATTATAAATTATTATTATTATTATTATTATTATTATTATTATTATTATTATTATTATTATTATTATTAGAACATTATTTATTATCACTCTTATTTGTACTGTTAGTGTTTTAATGTAAAGTGTGTATTTAACATGAGTAATGTGTGTGTGTGTGTGTGTGTGTGTGTGTGTGTGTGTGTGTGTGTGTGTGTGTGTGTCCAGGGTCCTCCCGGTGCTTCAGGCAGAGATGGCATAAAGGTAATATGTGTGGGGGTTTTTTGTGTGTGTTGTGTGTGTGTGTGTGTGTGTGTGTGTGTGTGTGTGTGTGTGTGTGTGTGTGTGTGTGTGTGTGTGTGTGTGTGTAGGTGTGTTTGTATGTGTGGGTCTATGTGTGTGTGTCTGTGCGTGTGTATGTTTTCAGCTCCCCTGGAGTCCAATCAATAATGAAAAATGTCATACACACATAATAAGAGAAAGAATGTGTGTGTGTGTGTGTGTGTGTGTGTGTGTGTGTGTGTGTGTGTGTGTGTGTGTGTGTGTGTGTGTGTGTGTGTGTGAAAGACTGATTAAACTGTGAGATTCCAGCAGCTGAAACAAAACGTTGTTTCATTCTAAAGCCAAATATTTGCAGCGTTTTATTCGAATGAGTCAAGCGCTCACACACAACAACGCTAATGCAGTGCAGATTTCATTACCTCAGCTCACGAGTTTAACAACAACCTGCTGTAAATACATGAAGTGTCAGAAAATCAGCCGAGCCTGAAAACAGCAACAACATTCTGTTAATATCACAAAATCCTCTTACATTATACTCTTATTATACTCATATTCTACTCAAATTATATTTACAATATACTGACATTATACTCATATTATACTCACCTTATACTCATATTATACTCAAATTATACTCACCTTATACTCATATTATACTCATATTATACTCACCTTATACTCATATTATACTCACCTTATACTCATATTATACTCAAATTATACTCACCTTATACTCATATAATACTCATATTATACTCACCTTATACTCATATTATACTCATATTATACTCATATTATACTCATATTATACTCATAATATACTCATATTATACTCATATTATACTCATACTCACCTTATACTCATATTATACTCATATTATACTCACCTTATACTCATATTATACTCATAATATACTCATATTATACTCATATTATACTCATACTCACCTTATACTCATATTATACTCATATTATACTCACCTAATACTCATATTATACTCAAATTATCCTCACCTTATACTCATATTATACTCAAATTATACTCACCTTATACTCATATTATACTCAAATTATACTCACCTTATACTCATATTATACTCATATTATACTCACCTTATACTCATATTATACTCATATTATACTCACCTTATACTCATATTATACTCATAATATACTCATATTATACTCATATTATACTCATATTATACTCACCTTATACTCATATTATACTCAAATTATACTCACTTTATACTCATATTATACTCATATTATACTCACCTTATACTCATATTATACTCAAATTATACTCACCTTATACTCATATTATACTCAAATTATACTCACCTTATACTCATATTATACTCATATTATACTCACCTTATACTCATATTATACTCAAATTATACTCATATTATACTCATATTATACTCATATTATACTCACCTTATACTCATATTATACTCATATTATACTCACCTTATACTCATATTATACTCAAATTATACTCACCTTATACTCATATTATACTCATATTATACTCACCTTATACTCATATTATACTCAAATTATACTCACCTTATACTCATATTATACTCAAATTATACTCACCTTATACTCATATTATACTCATATTATACTCACCTTATACTCATATTATACTCAAATTATACTCACCTTATACTCATATTATACTCATATTATACTCACCTTATACTCATATTATACTCATAATATACTCATATTATACTCATATTATACTCATATTATACTCACCTTATACTCATATTATACTCAAATTATACTCACCTTATACTCATATTATACTCAAATTATACTCACCTTATACTCATATTATACTCATATTATACTCACCTTATACTCATATTATACTCACCTTATACTCATATTATACTCATATTATACTCAAATTATACTCACCTTATACTCATATTATACTCATATTATACTCACCTTATACTCATATTATACTCATATTATACTCAAATTATACTCACCTTATACTCATATTATACTCAAATTATACTCACCTTATACTCATATTATACTCATATTATACTCACCTTATACTCATATTATACTCAAATTATACTCACCTTATACTCATATTATACTCAAATTATACTCACCTTATACTCATATTATACTCATATTATACTCACCTTATACTCATATTATACTCACCTTATACTCATATTATACTCATATTATACTCACCTTATACTCATATTATACTCAAATTATACTCATATTATACTCATATTATACTCATATTATACTCACCTTATACTCATATTATACTCATATTATACTCATATTATACTCACCTTATACTCATATTATACTCAAATTATACTCACCTTATACTCATATTATACTCATATTATACTCACCTTATACTCATATTATACTCAAATTATACTCATATTATACTCATATTATACTCATATTATACTCACCTTATACTCATATTATACTCATATTATACTCATATTATACTCACCTTATACTCATATTATACTCAAATTATACTCACCTTATACTCATATTATACTCATATTATACTCACCTTATACTCATATTATACTCAAATTATACTCACCTTATACTCATATTATACTCAAATTATACTCACCTTATACTCATATTATACTCATATTATACTCACCTTATACTCATATTATACTCAAATTATACTCACCTTATACTCATATTATACTCATATTATACTCACCTTATACTCATATTATACTCATAATATACTCATATTATACTCATATTATACTCATATTATACTCACCTTATACTCATATTATACTCAAATTATACTCACCTTATACTCATATTATACTCAAATTATACTCACCTTATACTCATATTATACTCATATTATACTCACCTTATACTCATATTATACTCACCTTATACTCATATTATACTCATATTATACTCAAATTATACTCACCTTATACTCATATTATACTCATATTATACTCACCTTATACTCATATTATACTCATATTATACTCAAATTATACTCACCTTATACTCATATTATACTCAAATTATACTCACCTTATACTCATATTATACTCATATTATACTCACCTTATACTCATATTATACTCATAATATACTCATATTATACTCATATTATACTCATATTATACTCACCTTATACTCATATTATACTCAAATTATACTCACCTTATACTCATATTATACTCAAATTATACTCACCTTATACTCATATTATACTCATATTATACTCACCTTATACTCATATTATACTCACCTTATACTCATATTATACTCATATTATACTCAAATTATACTCACCTTATACTCATATTATACTCATATTATACTCACCTTATACTCATATTATACTCATATTATACTCAAATTATACTCACCTTATACTCATATTATACTCACCTTATACTCATATTATACTCATATTATACTCAAATTATACTCACCTTATACTCATATTATACTCATATTATACTCAAATTATACTCACCTTATACTCATATTATACTCATATTATACTCACCTTATACTCATATTATACTCAAATTATACTCACCTTATACTCATATTATACTCAAATTATACTCACCTTATACTAATATTATACTCATATTATACTCACCTTATACTCATATTATACTCATAATATACTCATATTATACTCATATTATACTCATAATATACTCATATTATACTCATATTATACTCATACTCACCTTATACTCATATTATACTCATACTCACCTTATACTCATATTATACTCATAATATACTCATATTATACTCATATTATACTCATATTATACTCACCTTATACTCATATTATACTCAAATTATACTCACCTTATACTCATATTATACTCAAATTATACTCACCTTATACTCATATTATACTCATATTATACTCACCTTAAACTCATATTATACTCAAATTATACTCACCTTATACTCATATTATGCTCATAATATACTCATATTATACTCATATTATACTCATAATATACTCATATTATACTCATATTATACTCATACTCACCTCATCATATTTACATTATACTCATATTGAACTAATGATGATCAGGTTACTAAAAAAAACCCACAATGAAACCAATCAGCTTTCAACAGGGATTGCACACATTATTCACCGTCATCTCTGGGGTTTTTTAGGTTACTTGGCAGAACCTGGCCACTGGGGGCGCTGTTAGAGAAATTGTGCCTGGGCCCCACACATCGCTGCTCACAGCTTTATTCATTATGTTAATAAGCAATCTATAACTAGATTTCTTAATTTTACAAGCATATGCTTTGTAATGTGTTTATTTTTTTACTTAAAGAAACCTGAATACCGGTCATGTATATTATAGTCACCTCCGTAACTATTGGCACCCTGGTTTTATTTCAAATGTTTAATTAGGATTAAATACATTTGCCTAAATTAGTGCCAATTATGCAGACTTATCAGACTTATATAAACTATATCAGACTTTTCCTAAGAATGAGAAATATGACTAGTTCAAGGTCAACTTTCTATACACACACACACACACACACACACACACACACACACACACACACAAACACACACACACACATACACACACACACACACACACAAGGGGGATGTTGCCGTTATATTTTTTAGCTCTCCAGAACAGAATGGAGAACATCTGGCCGTGCTTTCTGCCCTTGCATGACCTCAAGACCTTCACTAATCCCTTCACCGAGGTCAAGTACAATTCACGTCGTCATACCTTTTACCCAAATGAGCTACAGCCCGATTCTAAATGGAGCGAGGAACCAGCACTGGGATAACATTCACACACATTTACACACAAACACACACACACACACACACACACATTCACAAATACTTTGTTGGCTTCATCCTTAGTGTTTGGTGATTAAAACAAATCTGAATGAGAATGAGGACAGAAATACAGAGGGAAAGGTATCAGATTGAAAGCATGTTTTTATTTCCCGTGTGATGGTGGATTAAGCCGTTCTGTACGACTTGTTCACTGTAATCCCACTAACCTAAATATTTTTTCGGATCCTCCAGGGGGAGAAAGGGGCTCCTGGACCTTCCGGACCTCCGGTAAGAACCTCCCATCATGCCACTTCTTCTCGCTGTGTTTCCCTCTGGTCACCTTGTCTTGCCCTTCTCGAGTACCGTTGACCTTTGACCTCTTGGACACACACTTCTGGACCCATGCTTCCTGTTTCCGATATTCAGGTCATGTTTTGGTATCTGGTGCTTTTTTCGTGTTGACTGAAGGGACTGTACAGGGATCAGCGGAGGATCATGGAGGATTGTGTGGAGGATCGTGGGAATTTATTTGGAACATCTTAGAACTCTCGGTCAGGGTGAGGGGGAAAAAAGCTCTGCTGGGAGTCGTCACGATCAACGATAATACCTTCTATCAGTGAGGCGTTAGAGCGTGAGCTGCTGTGAGAAACTGAGCTCCAGGGAACGTTCTAGATGATGAACTCCTTGAGCACACATTAACTGCGTTGCCAAACAATGCAGCATTTTTTACATTTCTAAACAACAACCAATGGTGAGTTATGGCTGCCATTATGTTCCTCTGACACCATGGGCTGTCGAGATCATCCAGGATTTGCTATATTATGATCATCTAACAAAACTAAGATGGCCAACATGGTGAAACGTTAAAACGTTCACGTCTTCACACCTGACAATGGATGCTTGATTTTTTTATTACATAAAAACTCTTGATGTAATGCACTTATAGGAAAAGAATCAATGACAGAGTCTTATGATGTTCAGAGTTGATCGATTATTATATTACTCTTTATTTCACTTTTTATCCATTTATAGCCACATTTCATGTTGTGGAACTTCCTCGAAACAGATCAGTTCCTGTTCAAAGTCACATTATAGCAGCGATAAACAGTGAGTCCCTCACCTGCATCTCTTCATTTCTTTATCAAAGGTATAAACAATAAAACAATAAAAGACAAGACAAAAAAAAGTAGCTTGGCGTTATCTGAAAAAACGCAAAACCTTGAAACACTGGAGACTCCTTCCAAAGTTTAGTACACGTCCCTGTGAATAAGCTGTTGCTATAGAAACGAGATGGTATTAATATAAACCTGTGATTATGCATCTGTAATATAAAATGTATCAACACCATCTGATCTGTTTCAGTGCAGGTTGTTGAATGTCCATCAGAGGGCAGTCAGACATTTGTTTCTCATTATAACCCCCCCCCCCCACACACACACACACACACACACACACACACACACACACTTCCCACCCAAACGCAGTCACAAGTGCAGAAGTAAAAAGCAGTGGTGATTTGTAGCACGGTTCGTTCAAGAGGTCAAAGGTCAATGGGCACTACTCTGCTGTTTTATTTATAGGAGGCAAAGAAATACGGCTTTGTAGATTTACGCTACA
This sequence comes from Silurus aristotelis, assembly GCF_946808225.1. Taxonomy (NCBI): domain Eukaryota; kingdom Metazoa; phylum Chordata; class Actinopteri; order Siluriformes; family Siluridae; genus Silurus; species Silurus aristotelis. The sequence goes on from NC_139589.1 coordinate 24,606,938, forward strand.
CTGGTTTTTACATTGACTTTGAAACATTGCCTGTGAAACATAATTAATTAGAATTATGACAGAAAAATGGAGGACAGATGGGATTTTAGAGTTCTGGTGTCTATTCAGCGATACACTCCTTACATTGGAGGAAATCCAAAGTGCATTAAATAATAAAGTGTGAATTATAGAATCACTGACAAGATTTTATTTAAACATAAACACGTACAAACCTGGAAAAAATTTATTTTTATTACATTACAGATGACATTTTTTCTACAGTAAAGCATAAAGAAGTGGGTGGAGTTAATGCAAATAGATTTATTAAATTAAATCGATTTATTGCCTACAGTGTGATTTAAAGAAAGAAATCGTAGAGAAATCATAAGCGTAATCATAAGTTAACACTTTAAAATGGGCAGGTATTAAATTTGTAAGGAAAAGAAAACAGAATTTTAAATACATTTTGTTTATTGTATATTATATTGTATAGTTTGTATTGTTTAAATCTTAATGATATTATAATGGGTGCATAGTCTTACATTACACACTTTGTGTTTTTCTTTTCTGGGATTCATCCTTGAAATACAAACTCAAGAACAGTTATTTTCTGTAAATCATCCGCAACTGGCAACATAACATTTTTTTACCCAAATTAGCAGTTGTTGTTTGTAATATTAGTAAACAGGAGCCTGAATAGCTAGAAGACATTTATCATTATTATTTTAAATAGAGGTCGACTGATTTATCGGTTCTGCTAAGAAATCAGAAACGATAGTTGATCCCTGGAACTATCGGCTATCGGCAAAAATCCATAGCGATAGTTTTTCCGGTCTGCTCTCATTAAGAGAGCGGCCTCTAGAGGTGAATCACTGATACTACGTTCTGTTTGTTTTTACATGTGAGACTGCGCGCTGCACAGAGAGCGCTACATTATATTTATTATTTATAATTTAATTCTAGTTTTAACATCAGGAATCTCTCATCTGATATCACTAACGTTAGCTAGCCTTTCTTATCTCGAACTAGATTAGACTAGCTCAGATTAGACGTTAGATTGGGCAAATCAGTTCTCGCTGTTTTGTAATAAATCCCTAAATTATCGTCATCATTGAAACTCTTAAAATGTGACTCATACAGTTGAAGCTAGCGGATGGAAATCAGAAGTTATTTAGCAGGTTGGACATTTTTGTTGACGTTAGTTGGTAGCAGCTAATATGAGCTCCCATTGTGCTGTTCAGGGACCTCCAGGATCGTTCGACTTCCTCCTACTGCTCATGGCCGACATCCGTAACGACATCGCAGAGCTGCAGCAGAAGGTGTTCGGCAAGCAGATGCCGTCGCCTGCTGAGGATTTCTGGAAGGACGGCGTGGACTTGGGCTCCGGAGAGGATTCCAAATCCAATGGTCCATCAAGAAGGAAACGGAAATCTCCTGCTGCTTCTCCTGATCCTGACTGGAAGATCTAAGAAGTTTTTCATTTCAGAAAAGAACTGATTGGTGCGAAGAGAGCGAGAAGTTCAAAATGTTTATTTAACGCCATACTCTTTTACACGAAGCCCTGAATGTATTGCTTTGTATGAAATTCTATTTTTTTAACATAAAAGGTGTAAATATTTATGATTCTCCTCGTCTAAATGAATCTTTTATTGTACAGAGAAACACAATGGAGGGTGAAAATTTTAATTAAATCCAAATTGTTCAGGATTTATTCAGTGATGATGGAAAGATTCTGAACAATTGGGATGTAAAGCAAGTAGCCAGAATGTGACCTTTATGCAAAATCATAAATTTACAAATTACTGGGAGTTTAATTACATTGAATTAACAATTATTTTCAGATTTTATTGTATATAATAGATCTGATTCTGACTGTGGAATGTTGGAGCGTGATGGTGGTCTGATGTTCCTTTCTCCTTTCTCCATATTACATACACACACACACACACTCACACACTCATACACACACACACACACACACACACACACACACACACACATTCCCACTGTCCTATAAGTCTTTTGCTTGTCCTGTAAATTATTTGCCCTTTTCATCACCTGTTCTGTTCCTTCCTTCATCTCCAGCATGTTCATCTCGACAGCGTGATGTGTGTTTGACCTTCTGCAGCTCAGCACTGACCTTCAGTATTTTCGCTGCATGACTTATGAGTTCCAAAAAATGTGAACATGTGAAAATTATTAAGACCAAAGAAAGCAAGAGAGAAGAATCATGAGGGTCAGAGTATCACTTTCCTATAATCATCATCATCATCATCATCATCATCATCATAATAATAATAATAATAATAATAATAATAATCTCCATGCAAACTTCTATTTACATTTATTTATTAAAACCTGCCTAATATTGTGTAGCTCCTTCTCCTCGTGCCTCCAAAACACCTTTGACTCATAGAGACCTGGACTCCACAACATCTCTGAAGGAGTGAGTGCAGATCCTTTAAGTCCTGTAGGTTCTGCGGTGAAGCCTCCATGGATCGGACTTGTTTGTCCTGCACATCCCAGGGCTACTCGATCGGCCTGAGATCTGATGAGTCTAAACCCTGAACCCTTCATCATGTTCCTTGAACCGTTCCTGAATAATGTGTTGCAGTGTGGATGTGCAGATCCATATCCTGCTGAAAGAGGACACTGAAATCATGAAGGGGTGTTCTGTGGTTTGGTAGGTGGAACGTAACATCAAAGTGACATCCACATGCTCACCTCCAGCACCAGGACTCCAGGTTTCTGAGCAGATCATCACCCAGAGCATCTCGTTTTCTTCCCATAGTGCATCCTGGTGCATCTCTTTCCTGGTAAGCCATGCCCACACACACACACACACACATGCACACATTCACACACACACACACACACACACACACACACACACACACACACACACACACACACACACACACACACACACACACACACACATGGCCATCCACATAATGAAAAGAAAATGACATTAATCAGACCAGACCACTTTCAACATGGGCTCTCTGAAACACATAAACACCACTTATTTTCAACATCCAGCATTGAAGAAAAAAAAAAACACTAGTTGATTTCCTAAATTTTTTCCTTCTTCCTCCACATTGTTTCACGCTCAGATGATCTCGATCCTGCAGAAATGAGGCGTGAGTCTCCTCAAAAATGCAGAATTCGTCTGAAAACCTTTTTTTCTTTTCCACTGGCTGTGATTTCTGCATGAGGGGAAAAGGCAACATTTTCATTTCCGTTATACAAACATGGGTGTGATTAGGATGAAAAAGAAACTGAACACACAGGATAAAAACGTGTGTTTGTGTGTGTGTGTGTGTGTGTGTGTGTGTGTGTGTGTGTGTGTGTGTGTGTGTGTGTGTGTGTGTGTGTGTGTGTGTGTGTGTGTGTGTGTTACACTTAATACTCGGTTTGGTGTAAAAACTCGCCTCACCACTTACAGTGTCCTCAATTTTACCTCAGAATTATTGGCACACTGAAACATTAAAAAAATTTAATAAAATTACACATCTTGATAAATGAGGGTGGAAAAAACAACCACTTCATTTGGCTATTCAAGGAAGATGGTAATTAATAAACAAACTAACAAATCATTTCTACTCATTCGATTTCTCGCGAGAAATTTGACAAAAAAATACTGTTAGAAGAAAACTAAATAAATCCTAATAGAAATATTTATAATATTTTTAACAATATTACTTTCAAATATTGTAAATGTATGTATTTCTTTATTTTTTGTAAAATTGTTATTAATATTAATTATTATTATTATTATTACACCATTATTCATATATTATTAATAATAATAAATAAGTTTGTGATTCGTTGTAACCGCTAGGTGGCAGCAACTACAGGCGATTTCTGCAACACATTAGGATTGGGAGAGGTTTGATTTCTGACCACAAGGTGGCAGCAAATGTCACCTTGAAAAAAAGTAAAAAAATATATATATATATATATTCTACTTAACACAGTAAAATAAAAAAAAAAGAATGAAATCTCACTTTAAACATGTGAAAATTTTAATGTAAAATTATGTTAAGCGATTTTTAAGAATAAAAAGAATAAAATAATTGTATTCAATTGTTATGAATAACATCACAGCTTCAATTGATCTAATCCTCTCATATCATACTAATTTATCCACAATTATATATTATATAATTATATAAATATAAATAAATATATATATATATATATGTATATATATATATATATATATATATATATATATATATATATATATATATATATATATATATATATATATATATATTTATTTATTTTATTATTTTTTTTTTTTATTCATTAAAAAGAATATATTATATTCAGCATATATTATAATCCTAAAATAATAATTAATGATGTGGAACGTCGAGTAAACTTCTGCTCTCATGTACATTATAGCAGCTAAAAACACTCCCTTGCTGGACTTTTCTTTTCTCTTTCTTGAAGTAACAAGAAAATAAAATGCAGCTTGTGAAGTCATTAAAAAAAGGGTAAGTCTGCTGTTGTGAACATGTCCTGATGTTACACCTCTACATCTGACTGTTCCAAAGTGCTACCCTAAAATGATAAGGCATTCGATAGAGTGTGTTGATGTTATATTAGTAATAAAACCTGAAGAAGTTAATCTCAGATTAATGAGTTACACAAACTCTTTATCCACAATTGAATATGCTGCTAATTCTGCGTTTTGAGCCTGTAATTAGCGTGATTTAGTCCGAGCTTGTAATTAGTGCTGTATGGAGTTGAGACGAGGTTAATGTGGTGTGAAAAAGGGGTGTGGGATTAGCGTCTTTTAGCTCAATCTCTGCTTTCACTGTTCAACACAAACACACAGTGTTGTAACACAAACAGCGCAGGCCGGTCTTATCCCGATCCCTGCTGTTTGGACGGATTTCTGAATGAAGGACTTCGGCTTTGCAGCGGCCCTCGGGGGCGTCTCACTCAGTGGGGTGGGCAGGGGAAGTGTGGGGGGGGGGTGTCAGGAGGAACGAGGACACAACACTCACTTTCAATCGCCCCTGCTGATCCAGGATAATGGATAATGAGGGACACTCCAGAGAGAGTGTTTGACCTCTGACCCCTGAGGTGAGGTCGCTCGATGTGTCGACCTGCTGCGAGTATCAGCTCGTGATAAAATAGTAGTGTGAACTCCAAAAGAATATGAGGACAAATCATTTGTAGAAATGATTGACACCTGATGCACACATTAAAGAATCCGTGATGTGGTAAAAACGCGGATCTGAAGTAGCCACTCTGTAAACCCGTGTTGAGCAGAAATGTATCCCAGATCAAAACATTTAATTTTAATACCATGTGTCATAATTATTGCCCTCCAACACCTTCAAAAGAGCTTTTTCTGTGGTTAGAAAAGCTGCTATAGTTTGTATAACCACTCTTTACACACGTGTTGAACAGAAAAGCATCTCAGAAAAAGCGTCTTGACGACAAAACTTGGAAAAAATATATATATATATACATATATACATCAAACTAATATAAATGCTGTCAGTTATAATTTGTAAAATTTTTACAGTAATTCCCCGTTACGCCCATTACACCTTCACCCCGGACTACTTTCCGTTTTCTTTCCGTTTGCTTTCTTTTTGTTTTCATCAGCTATTCATTAAGAAGTTAAGTCTCACAGCGAGGAGGAAATGTGACATTTAAATGACAAAGGAGATGCAAATGCTGCCTTTCTGCTTGTACACAATGCTTTCTATTGAGAGCTAATGGATTACTTAGTGTGAGAATAACACTACAAATTAGCCAGGGCAAATATTTGGCCAGCCAATTATACGACCACAGGCAGAGAAGAAACCATAAAGCCAATGGTGGATTTTTTTTTTTTTTTTTCAGGAAAATGAGGGATATTGGAGCGTAGCGTTAAATGTTCTGTTTATATGTGATGGTTTTCTAGAAGCCCTTTTTCTGACCTTACAACATGTTTTTCACAATCGTAACCCCACCAGGATGTGACTTCCTGTTTACAAATGGACGACGAATGTAACAGCACCAAATAATGATGACGTGACAACGTGAAAAATTACACATCATTCAAAAATTCTTTCTTCAAACAAAAATGTTTACTTTTAACGAGAATGAATGAATAACCGCGCTTTACATATGAGTTAAACAGAAAAGCATCTCAGAACAATCACAAGATATTAACACTAATACGTAATCACACACGTCAGAGTTTTTGACACCTGAAACAAAGACTTTAAAGGTGCTTCGGTCAGGGAATTACCTCAATTAACCACTGTTTACAGATGTGCTGTTTACAGATGTGCTGAGCAGAAAAACATTTTGTTCAAACTTGTGAAAATTTTATCCAACTTTTGTCAAAGTTGATGTTAGAAGCAGAAAAATGGGTCAGAGCGTCTCCAACATCCTGGTGGAATGTTCCTGGTCTGCAGTGGTCAGTAATTATCAAAAGTGCTCCAAGGAAGGAACAGTGTGGTCATATTGTTATTCCTGATCGGTGTTTAGCATAAATGAGAACATTATGTCTTCAAAAAAAGACATGACATGCGATAGAGAATGTTGGACAGGAAGGACAGAGCATTTATTCTTCATGCAAAGGAACTCAAAGGCAGGTGTCTAATCTCTTCCCAAAATCAAAGCTCTATCTGCCCTCTTCTGCATTGATGAGCTCAGAGACGGACGCCATCAGTGTGATCCACAAGTGAAACTGTTGATGCCTGGAGTCACAAACTGTCTTAGGGACAGAATGGGGAGTCTATTAAAGTATTAATGTCACATTTCGGTCATGTAAGTCGCTAATCTGGATCTTCATAAGAAACTTTTTATCTAACTTGAATCTAATCTAATTTACTCTAATCTAATCTAATCTAATCTAATCTAATCTAATCTAATATGAATATATAACTTCAAAACCTCCAAACCGGGTTTCTTATAAACCTTGTTTTATTATAATCGAGTGTGTGTTTTAACCTGACAGGGTTCCACACACAAAGGACCACCAGTGTGTGTGTGTGAGTGTGTGTGTGTGTGTGTGTGTGTGTGTGTGTGTGTGTGTGTGTGTGTGTGTGTGTGTGTGTGTGTGTGTGTGTGTTTCAGAGAAAAAAACCTTAGAGAGAGAGCGAATGTATTGAAACATTAGACTGGAGTGGTCCAACACAGTCCTGTGTGAAGCCTTTTCTCACTATTCATCCTCAATAAAGTGCATTCAGAAGTGTCCTCTCTCTCTCTCTCTCTCTCTCTCTCTCTCTCTCTCTCTCTCTCTCTCTCTCTCTCTTTCTCTCTCTCTCGCTCCCTTTCTCTCTCTCTCTCTCTCTCTCTCTCTCTCTCTCTCTCTCTCTCTCTCTCTCTCTCTTTTTTCTCTTTCTCGTTTATAACCACGGCAAAAAACTAAGGACCCGAAAAAACAATACAAAAAGGATTTCTTTATCTGGACGAGTGCTCACCTCTGTGCTCCTAACTCGCTTTTCAGATACCTGCAGGCAAGAGAAAGAGGGAAAGTTGAGAGAAAGCCAGAAACAAAGGGATATCCTCAACTTTCCTCCGTCACCCCCTCTTTCCCTCCATCCCCTTCATCGTGCTGGAAGAGGACTCTTTTATTCATCCAAAGCCTCTTATTAACTTTGCTCATGATGTCTCGCTCTATAAAGAAAAAAGCCACCAATTAGTCGCTCATCAGCTCCAATTAAAGAAAACAAAAACAAGGAGCAAAAAAAACTCGGCTCTGTAAGAAGCTGAAAGATTCAGAATGAATTTGAGAAGACGATAAAATACAACCTTCGGATGATATTACATATGTAAATGCATGTGTAAATATAGATGCTTCTAATATGAGATTAAAAAGGGGCTGCAAGATTTTCTTTCACTTCTGCTGTCTGTCTGTCTGTCTGATATTGTCAAATCAATCAAGAAGCTTTTATTGTCATTTCAACCATATATATAGTTGATACTGTACACAGTGAAACGAGACAACGTTTCTCCAGAACCCTGGAGCTACAAAAACAACATAGAGCTACATAACAGGACACAGAGCTACATAACAGGACACAGAGCTACATAACAAGACACAGAGCTACATCACACAACATAGAGCTACATAACAGGACACAGAGCTACATCACACAACATAGAGCTACATAACAGGACACAGAGCTACATAACACAACATAGAGCTACATCACACAACATAGAGCTACATAACACACAGAGATACATAACACAACACAGAGCTACATAACAGGACACAGAGCTACATAACAAGACACGGAGCTACATCACACAACATAGAGCTACATAACAGGACACAGAGCTACATAACACAACATAGAGCTACATCACACAACATAGAGCTACATAACACACAGAGATACATAACACAACACAGAACTACATAACAGGACACAGAGCTACATAACAAGACACAGAGCTACATCACACAACATAGAGCTACATAACAGGAGACAGAGCTACATCACACAACATAGAGCTACATAACAGGACACAGAGCTACATAACACAACATAGAGCTACATCACACAACATAGAGCTACATAACACACAGAGATACATAACACAACACAGAGCTACATAACAGGACGCAGAGCTACATAACACAACACAGAGCTACATCACACAACATAGAGCTACATAACACACAGAGATACATAACACAACACAGAGCTACATAACAGGACACAGAGCTACATAACAAGACACAGAGCTACATCACACAACATAGAGCTACATAACAGGACACAGAGCTACATACAGAACACAGAGTTAAGGACTAAAGTAAGTGTCCTCACCACATAAAGTGCTGTATACTGTATACAAAAGTGCACTTGTAAATATAAACACAAAACGTAAACACAAAAAGTTGTGCAAAACAGCAACAGCAGCAATCAAGTAGATGTACAAAACAGCATGTGAACATTTATAATATAGTTATAATAAAATAATAATATATAATGAGTGGTGCTGAAGACATGGATGTGTGTAAATACAAATGAGTATCGAGTGTGTGTTTGAGTTCAGATTTGGAGCAGATCAGTAACACAGTTGAGTGTGTGTGTGTGTGTGTGTGTGTGTGTGTGTGTGTGTGTGTGTGTGTGTGTGTGTGTGTGTGTGTGTGTTTCAGTTCCAGTTCAGTTCTGTATGTTGTGGAGTCTGATGGCTTAAGTGAAAAAACTGTAGCACAGTCTGGATGTGAGGCCCGAATGCCTCAGAACCTCTTTCCTGATGGTAGGAGAGTGAAAAGTGTGTATGTGCTGGATGATGTTTGTGAGGGGTGTGTGAGGGGTGTGTTTGTGTGTGTGAGAGATGTGTTTAGGGGTGTGTGGGGTCATACACAATGCAATTAGCTTTGCAGATGCAGCATGTGGTGTAAATGTCCATGATAGAGAGAAGAGAAACTCCAGTAATCTTCTTGGACATCCTCACTATCCTCTGTAGGATCCGGTGTCTGTTCCTCTTTGGATATCAGTATATTAAATGTCTGTCTATCTCTCTGTCTGTTTGATTCTTCACTGGTCTTTGTCTCATATTATCTGTCTTTCCAACAATTGATTCTGCTCTTTAGTAAGGTTGAATTCTTGCAGTTTGTCTGTCTGTTTCTGTATCACTCTCTCACTGTCTGTCTCAGTATCACTCTCAAACTGCCTGTCTGTCTCTGTAGTACTCTCTCAAAGTCTTGCATCACTGTCTATCTGTCTGTTTTCTTTTCTGTTCTGGCACAGAGGTGGTGGAATGAACTTCCCCTAGATGTCCAAACAACTGAGTCACTGCCAATCTTCAATCGACGGGTGAAGACCTTCCTCTTCCTGAAACACATGAACTAGCACTTTTTTCTCTGTTAGTTTTGTCTTCATGTAAAACAAATATTAAGCACCTTTCTTTGTTTCTTTCTTTCTTTCTTTCTTTCTTTCTTTCTTTCTTTCTTTCTTTCTTTCTTTCTTTGTATCACCTTCTCACTATCTGTCTGTCTACTTTTGTCCGATCTATCTCCAGATCCATCTGTTTTACAGTCTTTATGACTGTCTTTCTCTGTCTGTCAGTCTTTCTGTTGCCGTGTCTCTCACTTTCTTTCAGTCTGTCTCTCTCAAATAGTCAAATAGTTTGTGGTTCTCTTTTAGTATAATCCTCACTGTTCCGTAATTACATGTAGAAAATGTTTTTTTTTCTGTCAGAGAGAGGGGTGTTCAGGAACGGCTAATTTGCCGCTCGCTCTTAATCCCTTTAAGGGCATTTGATTAACACCTGATTTCCAGCAGGGGCTGTGGGTGGAGCCAGATGACCCTCGCTAATAAAATTACCTCATTAATGTATTTATTTGTTCACAGTAACTCGTTGAGCGTTAGTCTGATGCTGTTTGAGCAGAGAGGAGGGAAGAGGGGGGCATCTGCTTTCACTTGTTTTGTTCACTCCTTAGTGAGCAGGTCTAAATAATGAGGGCCACAGCCTGGGAGATAGAATTAGGAACGAGGGCCACTTCAACAAATATTCAAGCTCTTTTAAACCTGGCCCTTGTACACCAATCACTTGTCCATTAATTACTTCCAGATGGGATTTTGTAGAAATTTTCTTGCCAAACAACACACACACACACACACACACACACACACACTATTTACAACCTCTTCCTGTGATAAGGACAGGCTTCAGTCTTTTGTCTGTTCTTTTTGTCATCATACGTTAATTACGACACAGGCCCGGGTTAGCTTTATCCTACAAAGTGGCGATGTTCAGACAGACGCCATGTAAATAACGCTGTTTCTGTCCTCATTTGTTTATAAATTGTGATTAAAAAGGTCAAATTTGAATGGCCCAATGTCCCGTTTACCCCAAACGCAGTCGCTAAGCTTTCTTTGATTTGGCACTGATTATAAAACATCAAACTCAAGTCAGACGTCTCATTAATAGCAGAAATTAATCAGTAGGTATGGATGTAGTAACTGATTTTTAAAAAGCGATTAAATTACTTATTAAATTACTTACTCTCCAAACCTGGTGTCTGACAACAAACTCTAACTTTAACTTTATTAGACACAATAAAGGGTTAAACTGAAATCAGTTTGACCTTTATATTGTCTATTAAAGTTAAAGTCTATTAAAGTTTCCCATAACAAAATGTAGCCTATTGTTTATTTGTCTTATACAATAGCGATTTACTAATGAATCATTTTTTTATTAAAGAGTGATGTCATAGTTTTTATTCATCTAGAGTTATAATTAAAGTTGGGGACTGGCCAGAAAACCAAGTCAGTTCCTCCTGTAAAAAAAAGAACTAGTGTTCTTCACTAGTTGGAGATTGGGCAGGCTGTCCCATGATAGATATGTCTAAATGTTGGAAAGAATGAAAGCACACTTTTTTAATACATAAAGACATAAAACAAACATTAAAGTAAGTGTTAATTCATGTGTTTTAAAAAAAGAGGAAGGTTTACACCCGTCTTTTGATGATTGGAAGTGACTCAACTGTTCAGACATCTAGGGGAAGTTCATTCCATCACCTCGATGACAGAACAGAAAAGAGTCTTGATATATACCTACTTCTTCCCCTGAGAGACAGGTTTCACTCAGTCAAGCAGGGAAGATCTGCTAGAAGATCTGAGGCAGCATGGTGCAGTGCAAGTAGTGAGCAGAGCTTTGAGGTAAGAACGTGGCGGTCCATTTTTTGGCTTTGTAGGCATCAGTGCTTTGAATCTGATGTTTAAATGTAGCTACAGGAAGCCAGTGTAGAGAAGAAAAAGACAAGAGCGTGTCACATGAGGAACATGTGAGGAAAAAAACTGTTGATTGTCCATTGTTACCTCAAGGTTGTGAGCAGTGGCTGAAGAAGAGAACAGAGAGCTGCATAGGGACCAAAAGCTACATAAATGTGTCTGAAAAACTATCAAAGATCAGGTGTTTCCACACTTTTCACAGACATCATTTATTCCTCTCGCAATGTTTGCTGTTAAACTGACACTAAACTGTATGTTGGTAATAAGACGATACCACCAAGTGCCAATCAAAACAAGTTGAAAAGAATAAGTTCTACCCAAATTGGCAGCTTGCTGCATGTTTGACCAGTTTTTATTTGCTCATAAATAAAAAGGAACAACTGATAACACAAAATGTAGTTGAGTGAAAAGTAAAATATTTGACTTGCAAATGTAGTAAAGTTAAAGTCTCTCTATTTACATATACATTTACATTTGCGGCATTTAGCAGACGCCCTTGTCCAGAGCAACGTACAAAAGTGCTTTGAGTCTCTGGGAATGAATAAAATATATTATAGTGTAATAAAATATAGTGTAGTATAGTATAGTAAAAAATAATATAATATAGTATAGTGTAGTATAGTATAGTATAATATAATATAGTATAGTATAGTATGATATAATATAGTATAGTACAGTGTAGTATGATATAATATAGTATAGTATTGTATGATATAATATAGTATAGTATAATAAAGTATAATAAAGTATAATATAGTATAGTATAGTATAGTATAATAAAGTATAGTATAGTATGATATAGTATAGTATAGTATGATATAATATAGTATAGTACAGTGTAGTATGATATAATATAGTATAGTATTCCATCCATCCATTTTCTCCCGCTTATCCGTAATTCGGGTCGCGGGGGCAGCAGTCTAAGCAGGCATACCCCACCTTCGACTGCTGCCCAATCCACACAGCACCGTCCCTTACGGTCCCTCCTGCAGGTGGTGAGCCCACGGGAAGTAGTATAGTATTGTATGATATAATATAGTATAGTATAATAAAGTATAGTATAGTATAGTATAGTATAGTATAGTATAGTATAGTATAGTATAGTATAATAAAGTATAGTATAGTATGATATAGTATAGTATGATATAATATAGTATATTAAAGTATAGTATAGTATGATATAATATAGTATGATATAGTATAGTATAGTATAATATAGTATAGTACAGTGTAGTATGATATAATATAGTATAGTATAGTATGATATAGTATAGTATAGTATAGTATAGTATAGTATAGTATAGTATAATATAGTATAGTACAGTGTAGTATGATATAATATAGTATAGTATGATATAGTATAGTATAGTATAGTATAGTATAGTATAGTATAGTATAGTATAGTATAGTGTAGTATGATATAGTATAGTGTAGTATAGTGTAGTATGATATAGTATAGTATAGTGTAGTATGATATAGTATAGTGTAGTGTAGTATAGTATAGTATAGTATTATATAGTATAGTACAGTGTAGTATGATATTATATAGTATAGTATAGTATAGTGTTGTATAGTATGATATAGTATAGTGTAGTGTAGTATGATATAGTATAGTGTAGTGTAGTATAGTATAGTATAGTATAGTATTATATAGTATAGTACAGTGTAGTATGATATTATATAGTATAGTATAGTATAGTATGATATAGTATAGTATAGTATAGTATAGTATAGTATAGTATAGTATAGTATAGCATAGCATAGTATAGTATAATATGGTATAGTACAGTGTAGTATGATATAATATAGTATGATATAGTATGATATAGTATAGTATAATATAGTATAGTACAGTGTAGTATGATATAATATAGTATAGTATGGTATAGTATAGTATAGTATAGTATAGTGAGTATGATAGAGTATAGTGTAGTATAGTGTAGTATGATATAATATAGTATAGTATGATATAGTATAGTATAGTATAGTATAGTATAGTATAGTATAGTATAGTGTAGTATGATAGAGTATAGTGTAGTATAGTGTAGTATGATATAGTATAGTATAGTATGGTGTTGTATAGTATAATATACTATAGTACAGTGTAGTATGATATAATATAGTATAGAATGATATAGTATGATATAGTATATTAAAGTATAGTATAGTATGATATAATATAGTATGATATAGTATAGTATAGTATGATATAATATAGTATAGTACAGTGTAGTATGATATAATATAGTATAGTATTGTATGATATAATATAGTATAGTATAATAAAGTATAATAAAGTATAATATAGTATAGTATAGTATAGTATAGTATAATAAAGTATAGTATAGTATGATATAGTATAGTATGATATAATATAGCATATTAAAGTATAGTATAGTATGATATAATATAGTATGATATAGTATAGTATAGTATGATATAATATAGTATAGTACAGTGTAGTATGATATAATATAGTATAGTATTGTATGATATAATATAGTATAGTATAATAAAGTATAATAAAGTATAATATAGTATAGTATAGTATAGTATAATAAAGTATAGTATAGTATGATATAGTATAGTATGATATAATATAGTATATTAAAGTATAGTATAGTATGATATAATATAGTATGATATAGTATAGTATAGTATAATATAGTATAGTACAGTGTAGTATGATATAATATAGTATAGTATAGTATGATATAGTATAGTATAATATAGTATAGTACAGTGTAGTATGATATAATATAGTATAGTATGATATAGTATAGTATAGTATAGTATAGTATAGTATAGTATAATATAGTATAGTACAGTGTAGTATGATATAATATAGTATAGTATGATATAGTATAGTATAGTATAGTATAGTGTAGTATGATATAGTATAGTGTAGTATAGTGTAGTATGATATAGTATAGTATAGTATAGTATAGTGTTGTATAGTATGATATAGTATAGTGTAGTGTAGTATGATATAGTATAGTGTAGTGTAGTATAGTATAGTATAGTATAGTATTATATAGTATAGTACAGTGTAGTATGATATTATATAGTATAGTATAGTATGATATAGTATAGTATAGTATAGTATAGTATAGCATAGTATAGTATAATATGGTATAGTACAGTGTAGTATGATATAATATAGTATGATATAGTATGATATAGTATAGTATAATATAGTATAGTACAGTGTAGTATGATATAATATAGTATAGTATGGTATAGTATAGTATAGTATAGTGTAGTATGATAGAGTATAGTGTAGTATAGTGTAGTATGGTATAATATAGTATAGTATGATATAGTATGATATAGTATAGTATAGTATAGTATAGTATAGTATAGTATAGTATAGTATAGTATAGTATAGTATAGTATAGTGTAGTATGATAGAGTATAGTGTAGTATAGTGTAGTATGATATAGTATAGTATAGTATGGTGTTGTATAGTATAATATACTATAGTACAGTGTAGTATGATATAATATAGTATAGTATGATATAGTATGATATAGTATAGTATAGTGTAGTATGATAAAGTATAGTGTAGTATGATATAGTATAGTATAGTGTTGTATAGTATGATGTAGTGTAGTATGATATAGTATAGTATAGTGTTGTATAGTATGATATAGTATAGTATAGTATAGTATAGTATAGTATAGTATAGTATAGTGTTGTATAGTATGATATAGTATAGTATAGTGTAGTATAGTGTAGTATGATATAATATAGTATAGTATAGTGTAGTATAGTGTTGTATGATATAGTATAGTATGATAAAGTATAGTATAGTATAGTATAGTATAGTATAGTATAGTATAGTATAGTATAGTATAGTATGATAAAGTATAGTGTAGTATAGTATAGTATAGTATAGTGTTGTATAGTATGATATAGTATAGTATAGTATAGTATGATAAAGTATAGTGTAGTATAGTGTAGTATGATATAGTATAGTATAGTATAGTGTTGTATAGTATGATATAGTATAGTATAGTGTAGTATAGTGTAGTATAGTGTAGTATGATATAATATAGTATAGTATAGTTTAGTGTAGTATAGTGTTGTATGATATAGTATAGTATAGTATAGTGTTGTATAGTATGATATAGTATAGTATAGTATAGTATAGTATAGTATAGTATAGTATAGTATAGTATAGTATAATATAGTATATGGGATTGTCATTGTGCAGAAAAACCGCTTTTTTATACACAATTTATTCCGATCTGGTTTTTATCGCTTTGTACACGTAACCGTTCGACGGGGTTGAATGCGCGCGCTCGCCTCCGACCAATCACAGAGCGCCCTGTTGGCCCTTTCGAGTGCTTCCCGTCATGCCTTGCGCGCGGCGGCGATTCGTCAGCAGCCAAACGGGTCCGAAAAGATGGCGGTGTCCATGGCGAAGCTCCAGGCTGCACAGCAGTGTCTGCTGCTCGTTTCTGTCCTGTTCCATTGCTCGGCTCGGGGTGGAGCAGCGGGCGAGGAGGCGCCGCATCGCCGCTTCGAGTATAAGCACAGCTTTAAAGGTCCTCACCTGACTCAGAGCGACGGAATGATCCCGTTCTGGGTTCACACGGGCAGTAAGTTCAGCTCTTCTGGTCGGTCTAACTTTATCATGGCTGCTCTTCAGGAAGCAATGCATTCTCTCTTTTCGTCTCTTTCCAAACTGAGTCAGTTTCCTCCAAAACGGTCATCTTTCATGCTTGAGAACTTTCAAAAACAACTGAGCTGAGACTCAGTCAGGAAAGGATGCTGGACAGTTGTTAGCAGTGCGCATGCGCAGTAAGTTTAACAAAACTTAGCTCAAGTTCATCCTGAGTTCATTTTCTGCCTTTTTTATATTTAAAAGTTATAAGATATGACTGAAAAAGTAAGCTTTATAAATGGATTTAATAACAGCTTTCTTTTCCTTGTCAGGTGTCACAAATTCAATCACAGCACAGCACACACACACACACACACACACACACACACACACACACACACACACACACACAAAACAAATATAAAGATTTGTAAACATTGCTAATCTGTAAATCTGTGAGTCGAACGTGAGTGGAAGAAAAAGCACCGGGTTAAACATTTCAGTTTTACGGTCGTCCCCTGAAAGTGAATATATATTTTTTTATTGATTTAATTTTGTTAATAAACAGAGGTCATCCTGACCGTTACTGTTCGTTTTATCTCTCGCTCGCTTATCAGAGCTTCGTTCCCAGCTCAGGGTCAGTATTTGAGTTTTAATTTCTTTTTTTTTCTCAGATTAGTGAAGAGTTAAAAGCAGAGACGGCGTTCCTGTGGGGTAAAGGTCTTTGTTGCGACATGTTCGTATAAAGCTGAGTGCAAATCTCAGAATCGCTGGCTCGTCTCGACTCGTCTCGATTTGTACTACACTGTCGGGTTTGATGTCGTATCTGAGAGTTCAATGTTCCTAAATGTTCATGTCTAATGATCTAACCAAAGGTGACAGAGGTAGGGGGGGATAAGCTCTCAGAGACGATATAGTGAAGAAACCTCAGAAGGAACCATCCCAGGTCCTCATATAGACACAGAATATTCATTTATTAGATCTCCATCATGGTTGAGGTGCTGAACTGTTCACTGATGGAGACTCGAGAGCAAAACTGTTGTACAGTTTCTTCATGGGTACTGAGTGGAAACAATCACAGTAATCTTATGGATCTTTGACCTGTGGATGTGCAGAACTTTTTAAACCATCATTAACAAGCCCTCAGTCAGTCATGTGACTCAGTTAGGAGAAGAGGAGAAGAAAGAGAACATGTGGAGGTCTTGTGTTTTTGACGTGCGTTTGTCTCGTGTGTGTGTATTCGTCTTGTGTGCTTGAGTTTATCGCGTGTGCGGATGTTTGTCTGTCGTGTGTGTGTTTGTCATGTATTTGTTGCCACGTTTGTTTGCATCTGTGTTTGCATTTCATCCTCCTCCTGATTTTCAGATGCGATCCCGAGCGCTGATCAGGTCCGGATCACACCGTCTCTGCGCAGCCAGAAGGGCTCAGTCTGGACCAAAACTCCGGTGAACTTCGAGCACTGGGAGGCCGAGGTGGCTTTCCGCATCTCCGGCCGAGGAAGAACCGGAGCTGATGGACTGGTGAGGAAAAACACACGATGCACTGAGGGATTTGAGTTGTGGTGTGTGTTTGTTTGTGTGTGTGTGTGTGTGTTATAAAGCTGTGTGTGTTTTTTGTGTAGGCCATATGGTACACAGAGAATCAGGGTCTGGATGGTCCAGTATATGGAGCTGCTGATTATTGGAACGGTGTGGGAATTTTCTTCGACTCCTTCGATAATGACGGGAGGGTAATTACAAATTATTTATAATCAATACTGATTGATTTTTCCTGTAACATCACCATGTGTTTTCGCTTAATGCTATTTTCTCATTTTAGAAAAATAATCCAGCCATCATCGTTGTGGGAAACAACGGTAAACTGACCTATGACCATCAGAAGTAAGTACACAGCAGAGGAAGTGTGTGTGTGTGTGTGTGTGTGTGTGTGTGTGTGTGTGTGTGTGTGTGTGTGTGTTTGTTGTGTCTGTGTCAACACTCTCCTTCCCACATCACCTACATTCTTTAGCACTGATTAATTACATAACAGTCCGAGTAAATAGAGTTAAATAAACCTCGCTCAGATTTCCTACAGTCGTCACTCAGACGTTCTTAGACGTTCCTCAGATCTCGCTCAACTTTTGCTTAGACTTCCCTCACAGTTCATCCGATTCTCCATCGAACCTCACCAGGACTTCCCTCAGACCTCAACATTTAAATTTTTCGTCTTTGTTTATTTGATTTTATAATTTCCTTTTCTCCACACAGCGACGGTTCGACTCAGGCCCTGGGGACCTGTCTTCGGGATTTCAGGAATAAACCATATCCCGTCCGAGCCAAAATCACCTACTACAAGAAAACCTTAACGGTAATGATGTGAAACTGACCTCAGGTCAGAGGTGATTAATTACTCTGCGGTGCCTCTTGTAGGCGTGGCCTAGTTACTGATTCTGATTCTGATTCTGATATATGGTTGTAGTTAGAGATCTGGAAAACTCTTGTGTTCTTGTGGAATGTGTGTTCCAGTTGTGGATTAATTACGGATTCACGCCAGGGAAAGACGATTATGAATTCTGTGCCAAAGTGGAAAATATGATCATTCCATCCACAGGATATTTCGGCATCTCGGCTGCTACAGGAGGACTCGCAGGTCTGAGAAATTCAGTATTCATACATTTCTGTAAAATTAAAAGAAATTATATTTATAAATATATAATTACAAATTAAAAAAGATATATTTTTGAAAGCTGTTTACTGGAGTCATTTTTGTCTTTTTTTTTTTTTTTTTACCTTTTTATTTTGTATTTGAACCTCTAAATAATTTTTTTAATTATAAGACCTTAGATATTTTTTTTACTTTTAATCCTTATTTTATTTTATATAAAATATTTTTTTTATATAATCTTTCTTGTGCATCATATTAAATTTGCTTCTAAATTTAAACTTTTATTAATTTATTTACTTTTAAACATATATATTATGTAATACTCTCGTTTTAATAAATGATTAGTTATTATTTTACTATTTTCTTTTTCTTTTTTTTATTTATTTTACTCTTTATTTCACATTTCTTTGTGTATCATTTAAAAAATCTTTATGTATATCAGTGACTTTTGTGTGTGTGTTTGTGTGTGTGTGTTCACTGCCCATCTTTTTTATTTAGTTATTTAATTATTATATACAATTTGTTTTTGTGTATTTGCTCCAGATGATCATGATGTTTTGTCGTTCCTGCTGTTCCGATTAACTGAGCCTGGACAAAACCTGGTACGCTTTCAGTTTCTCACTCTCTCTCTCTCTCTCTCTCTCTCTCTCTCTCTCTCTCTCTCTCTCTCACACACACACACACTGTGCTCGGTTCTTGTCCACACACACTTCAGTGACGGAAAAAACTCTCGGTCCTTATTTCATAAGTGCTCACCAATTACTCCATTCCTTTGTATGCTGTAATTGGAGTGTGTGTGTGTGTGTGTGTGTGTGTGTGTGTGTGTGTGTGTGTGTGTGTGTGTGTGTGTGTGTGTGTGTGTGTGTGTGTGTGTGTGTGTGTGTGTGTGTGTGTGTGTGTGTGTGTGTGTGTGTGTGGTGTTCTAGGCCTCCCGTGAGCTTTGAATGTGTGTTTTGTTTCCTTTTTTTTGCGAAGCCTCCACCTGAACAAGAGATTCCCAAAGAGGAGCAGGACAAGTACCAGGAGGAATTTCAGAATTTCCAACAAGAGCTGGACAAAAAGAAAGAAGAGTTTCAGAAGGAGCACCCTGACGTCCACGGGCAGCCCAGTGAGAGAGAGACACACACACACACATTAACAGAAGCCTCTCACTGAGGACCTGATGGACAAATTAGAGAAAAATTAGGAACGTAAGCTTCAATAGTGGCACAGACCCCTTTGGGTCAAAACACACACACACACCATGTATTTGCTTTTGTCTTCTCTTCTTTAATGCGTCTTTATGATGTGCTCTTTCATTTATTTCAGGTATTTAAATAATAAATAAATTGGATAAAAAAATGTTTAATTAAAACAATTAAAGACGAGATAAAATATGTGCACCGTGACCAGAGCAAAGTTTAACATTAAACTATAGGATAAGAATAAATTATAAATGTTCATTAATATTATCATTCTTTTTTTATGACACAAATAGTAAAAAAAAATGCAATGTGTTTGTTTCAAACAGTTATTCCATGGATTTTGTGGAAGTTAAGGCTAAGGCACGATCTAGAGTCATAAAACTTACAGCAGAGAAAGTAAACTTTAGGATGTTGCAAAGAATAAAGAGAAATGCAAATTCCAGCAAAAAATGACTGGTGTCAATGCTGTTAAATGTCATATGGATAAACGTCATAGTGGCGTATCCACACACACTAAAGTGAGAGAGACATAAATAATCGTTGTTTGAAGTTAAATAAGTCCAAAGACAAGCAAAATGCACTCGAGACAAAACAGGATTTTTATTCAAGGGCAACATCGCCCTTTTTTTTTTTTTTTCTCTTTTTTTAAGTCTGAGATGTTTATGTGAGTTCTCCTGCTCCTCAGTGGAGGATCTCTATGAGAGCGTGAGCGACCGCGAGGTCCGTCAGGTGTTCGAGGGCCAGAATCGAATCCACCTGGAGATCAAACAGCTGAACCGGCAGCTGGCCATGATTCTGGACGAGCAGCGCCGCTACGTCTCCATCGTCAGCGAGGAGATCTCTAAACGCACAGGAAACACCCAGTCGGGGCAGGTAGGGACCGGATTACACTCGGGGGGGGGGGGGCCTGATGTCACACAATCTACAAGTCGGATAGTGAATTGTGGAGTTAAATGTTTGTCCAGGGTCCGAGTCAGGAATTGGACACGATCATGACGAATCAGCAGGAAGTCCTGCGCAGTCTGAACGAGTTGAGGTAAACTTCACAGCAAGATCTACACAATCCATATACAATTCACGACACCAGTTACCCAAAACACGCTTAACGCATAAGTAAACATTCAACATGGAAGGAGTCTCCAATCCAGGACGCATCGTCCTCTATCCAGGACGATGCGTCCGCCATTGGACCACGTCTTGTCTCCACCTAATACAGGCTTCTGATTGCTCTGATTTTTTGGGTTTTATTTCTGAGATGATGAAGAAGATAAGGAGGAGGAACTGCTTTGTCCCATTGCTGATGGTTGTGAGTTCAAATCCCAATAGTTTTAAAGATTTCTCTGATAAATTCCTTCCACCGCACCATTAGTTCCTGTTTAAAAGGAAGTTTGTAAGGAAGGTAAACTGTACGTAGCTGTAGTGATCTTGATCTGAGAACATCGTGCGTTGAAACTCCGCACAGATCTCGCTCGTCACTACACTTCAGCAGGGAGTCTCAGTGTGGAGGTTTCTGCTCTTTTTGGGTTAATCCACTTCATATTGTTCGAATTATGCTGCACATTTTTCTCTGATCTGGTCTAGATTAGCAAAATAATCTGTAAAGACAAGCTTCTAATGCCGGATTAATCTCCTGACTCAGGCTTTTGTTTCATATGTAGGTCATTTACAGCAAACGCAGATGAGATATAAGGTTTATTATGTCTGATTTGAGGAAAGTTATGGGATTTAATCCTCATCTGATCTTCTATGAATTTTGACATGCTGTTCGTCTTCTCATCCCTGAAGAACAACATAAATCTCTCACACCGGAGCCTCTTTTTATAACAGCTTTATACGATGTGCGTCTGCTGTTCAATTTCCTGGGCTGTTGCTATGGAAACGTATTCTAAGGAGCATGTTGATACACGCGTTGAAACTAATCAACAGCTTCTGACCAACCACAATTCAGGTTTTTTTTTTTTTTTTTTTTTTTTTTTTTTTTAATCTATCAGAAAGATTTAACAATATGAAGCGGTCATTTCCAGAGGTTCTCCAATCACTACTTATTGTTTTGTTTTGTCTTATTATTTAATTAATTATTTATCGCCGCTCGCATGTTACAACTCTGAAAACCTTTCGCTTTTCTTCGCCTTTTTTTTTTTAAATGATGCTAAATGAAAGCGAGTCTCCTCTTTACATCTCGCTCATTTAGTTGTAATTGTGTGCAATATGTTTAATCGGGAGAACACGGTCTTCCGGGGGATTAATTTAGTCGTCTCATTTAAAGGTGGATTGTGGGAATATTGTGACGAGTTGATTGGGTGAAGGATTAGAGGATTAAAGAAGGAAAAACATGCTGTAATATTTGCATTTTATTTAGATGTGAACAATTTCGCTTTGTGGTGTATTGAGGTTTGGGAGTTTAAGGTTGTGTTGCAGTTCCTGTGTTTTGAAGCTTTTCTATTTATCACTTGTATAAGGGGTCAAAGTGCATTAGAATGAACCTCTACATTAAATCATTAGTCAACAGATTTAGGATCCTACGTAAACTCTACATACATACGTTGATCATCTTATTCTGCGACTCCAATGTTCTCTGAATTGTTTCTACACAAGATGAATATGCAGCGATATTTAATATTGTTGTGTGTGTTTAATAGAAACAGCGTTTCAGCGTCGGTGCAGCAGCTGAGTGCAGCGCAACAGGGAAACACCGGCGCTTTGGGCGCGTACGAGTCGATCCAACACTTTAACGATATCAAGGAGCATCTTCACGTCGTCAAGAGGAACGTGGAGAACATCATCCAGAGGAATGCGGTGAGTTCACACTACACACTGATTCATACACACGGTGAGAAGGAGCAGGAAAAATACTTATGTAGAATAATTCATGGATATTAGAAATGTAGTAAATAAAAATAAAACATTTTGAATGCAGAATATTTCTGTACATATCCATGCATTTATATTTCTCTCCTTTTTCCACATGCTGTTGTATTTTTTTTTTTTTTTTTATCATTAATTATTGTTATTGTTTTTTTTTTTATCCTTAATTTTGCATGTTGTATGATGTCATCCTGAGTCTTTTATATGTTCTGTTCATGTTTTCCTCTGCAGGCTCCACCAGCTGAGAAGCAGAAGTGTCCCGATCCTCCTCCTCCTCCTCCCTGCCTATCCACTGTGCACTTCGTCGTCTTCATCGTCGTCCAGACGCTGCTGTTTTTTGGATACGTCATGTACAAGTGAGTTTTTTTCTGCGAACAAACACGTTTCCTCGACAAATAAATGCAGGCAAGAGTGGCAAAATTGATGTTGCAGAAATGATAAAACAAAATTAAATTTTAATGTGAGTAATTCTTGTGTAGTAGGTAAATTCTCTCTCTCTCTCTCTCTCTCTCTCTCTCTCTCTCTCTCTCTCTCTCTCTCTCTCTCCGTCTCTCCGTCTCTCAGAAGCCAGCAAGAAGCAGCAGCAAAGAAGTTTTTTTGATGAATTTTGCCGAGCTCAGCACGAGTCATCTAGTTTTGATGGGAAATCGGCGTTGTCGTTGTTCTAAGTTATTCTACTTGAAAACCTGAAGTATTTTTTTTAATTTGATCAGAATTGTACAGGGTGTAAATGAGTGATTTTTTTTATTTTATTTTTTTTTTGGTTTAAAGTCCCTTTAATTTCATGTATTAATATATTTGGTTTAGTGTTTAATGAATTTCTACTTCAGTCTGCCTGCCTTCAGGAAATTAACCACTGGCCCTCGGAGATGTCGCTCTGCTTTTTTATCACAAGTTGTTTAGAGGAGAAAAATGCTGTCTATTCCTGAAGCCTTGTAGCCAAACTGCCAAAAACAAAACAAAACATGGATTTCTTTTTTTTTTTTTCCTGAGCAATTTACATAAACAGAATACAAACCCATGTGTGTTCTTGTTATTTATTGCTCTTGTGACCTCTATGACCTTGACATGACTAAGTTTATTTCTTTCTTTAGATTATAAAACATTTATAAATGTATTGATTACTTTTTCTGTTTAAACCCACACATGGTACTGTTACACAACAGCTCTGTTCTGTTCCACATTCTAAATAGTAGGAAAGTGTTGATTAATTCTCCATAACGCAGCTTGTATAGTAATTCGTTAGCGTTTCCACGGTAACAGTAGCGTGTATATTCAGGGTGTCTCACTGTTCTCACATTTGAACCCAAGCACTGTATGTTCAAAAGTATTGGGACACCCGACTTTCCCACCCATATGTGGTTCTTCCCCGAACTGTTACTACAAAGATGAAGACCCACAATTGTATCGGATGTTTTTGGATTTGGTAACATGAAACTTTCCCTCCACTTGTACTAGGAGACCCACACCTGTTCCAGCGTGACAATGCCCCTGTGCACAAAGCCTGCTCCATGAAGATCTGATTTACATGGGATGGGGTGTAAACTTTACTACTACAGAGTTCCAACACTATTGAACACCTTTGGGTTGAATGTAAACACTGACTGCACCCCCTGGACTCCTCACCTACAAATGAATCTTCACAAAATCTAGTGAAACATCTTCCCAGAAGAGTGGAGCTCATTATTACAGCACATGGGGCTCAAAAAGATGCAAATACTAATCTTATGCTCGGGGGTCCACAAACTTTTGTGTGAATAGTGTTTGCAGTGTTTCCTTCAGAGTGTTGTGGAGAATGTTGGTCAGTCTCAGTGCCAGGTGACCGAGGGGATTTGTTTTCAGGTTAAGCTCTCAGATTTTTCTTGCACAGAAATAGTCAATAGAAATTGGCCTCATTCTCTCCTGCATGCGTTAGTTTGTGTTTTCTTTCAAATATAATGAATTTCTACAAAATTCGGTGACACCGTGGGATGTCTCACTGTCTCTATTTTGTGGTCTCTCCCTTGTATGTTATTTTCCTGGTGCTAAATGAAAAAAGAGGTTCCTGGTGAGGGATTTGTGTAAATGCTGATGATCACACCCCCTCGTCCTGCTTCTTTCACTCTCTGACTTCAGCACATTGTGCTAAGGATTAAGAGACACTTTCCCTGCCTCTGTGACACTCCTCTTCTCCTCGTCCTCATCTGCCGGTGTGGGATTCACTTAACGATTCAAACCAGCAGACAGCAGAGAGGTGGAAATCCTCACTGCAGGAGGCTCTACAAATATACACCCTGACACAAGTCCTGAGTCCATCAGCTGCTCAGAGCCGTGACATTTTAAAACAAGTCACCAGAGTGATAAAAAAACACAAGTGTGTAACCTGGAATTAATTGTAATAGGGATAGATTTCCAAACATAACCCCAGGATTTGAATTGAAGTATAATAAAAATGGTGCCGGTTCCTGTTACAGGTGCATTTTTTCGATTTCCCCGTCTGGTTCCATGATCTGGTCCTTAATCTCTTAAAAGAAAGATGTTTGAGCTCTGGAGATGATCTGCATCTTGTGTTGTCTTGAGCATGTTTCAATCTGATTAGCAGCGATTCTGATTTCTGAAATCCAGTGATGAACCTGAAAGAAAAACTGCAAAAAATCTATTTTATCTATTTGGACATTTCGGGGTTAATATCTGTGGTCAGATGGACGAGTCTGTGAGCTTTACTGCTGTACTGTTGGAAGAGAAAACCCCAGGACCATCTGCCGAACAAGAGCTGTAGATTAATCCAGATTACAGCCCCTCTCTCTCTCTCTCTCTCTCTCTCTCTCTCTCTCTCTCTCTCTCTCTCTCTCTCTCTCTCTCTCTCTCTCTCTCTCTCTCTCTCTCTCTCTCTCTCTCTCTCTCTCTCTCTCTCTCTCTCTCTCTCTCTCTCTCTCTCTCTCTCTCTCTCTCTCTCTCTCTCTCTCTCTCTCTCTCTCTCTCTCTCTCTCTCTCTCTCTCTCTCTCTCTCTCTCTCTCTCTCTCTCATTCCTCACCCCTGTCCTTGACAGAAGCTAGATTGATAACCTGGTTTGAAGCTGGTTTGAAGAACTTTCCCCAAACGAAACAAGGAACTAAGACGCTCAGGCCCAGAGGAAAATGGCATTTCTCATTAAGAGCATGGTGGGAAACCCGCTGAAAGGGATGGGACTCGGAGGAGGAGAGGAGAAATCCGAGGCAGAGACTCCGAAGGACCCGGCAGCAGCGGCTGGAATGACCAGAGAGGAATATGAGGAGTACCAGAAACAGCTGGTGGAGGAGAAGTGAGTTGATATTCTGTTACATTGACGTCAATACGTCATAAATCTATAAATGAATCAATAATTGTAACTGCAGACTGCAAGTAACTGCAAGTTGTAACTGCAAGTTGTAAAACATTAAAATCCTGTTCATCACATCTCCTGTGTTTTATATTCATATAAACTAAAACGGAAAATGAAGGCAAATGCGAATGGTTTTGCTGAAGGTCAGATTATTATACAACAGACCGTGTAAACACCATGACATAATCCCGTCCTCGCTAATCCTCCCCTGAGCCGAGGCCATCAGTCAGCAATCATGTTACATTCAGTCCGATCTTTAGTTACCAATAAAACCCTTGGTGTTGCGCTGGAACAGGAAAATAATGAACAATCAGGTTGTGTGATGACGTTCCATGTTGTACATTGTGCATGTTGAACACACTTGAACATCAATTTACTGATCATTACAGTCCTTTTTTATTTTTTAACGGCACGCTGTATTTTTTATCTATTTATACTTACAATACATTTTGTGGAACATTCACAAAACACATTCCTGTGGTGTTTTTTTTATTTCTCTCTCTTGTGGTGTTAAAAAGAAAAAATGCAAAACGTGAACTTCTGTTCCATCAGTTCAATTCTGTCTCTGGAGACTCCTTTAATCAAATAATTCATTACTTACCTATAAAACAGATCACCAACAAATACTGTCCAGGTCTTTCTAAGCTCTTGTAAGATGCATATTTTTTTAGAAGAGTTCACCGTATGATTCCAAATCTGACATGACCTTGTTATGACCTTCAGGATGGAACGAGACGCTGATTTCCTGCACAGAAAAGCCGAGAGGGCGAATCTCAGGGTTTGTCTTCGTGAGAAATACAGACTGCCAAAGGTAAGAAACATCATGAACTTTTCCTGTTTGCTTCCTTAATTGTTTTTTACCTGCTTCCTGGATCTTTTAGCTCCGCCTTCTTCACACCCATTCATTTAATCATGCTGAAGCAGGTTTGAGTCTCCTAGTTCAAGTAAAGCGAAAATTTTATGCTGCATCCAAAGCGTCTGATGCAATTGCATGTCTCCATCTTTGTGTTAAGAAGCACAAACGGCTGGAAAAGCCAAGCGTCCCAATACTTTTGTCGGCCATGTTGATTTTGACCTCACCTGCTGAAGTCTTTGCTGAACGCTTTAGTGTTTCATTCTGGCCACTTTCCTTTTTTTATCTTCTCTTATTAACCCTTTACCTCCTCCTTGTTGTCAGAGTGAGCAGGACGAAAACATGATCCAGATTGCCGGTGACGATGTGGACGTTCCCGAGGAGCTTTTGAAGATGGTGGATGAGGATGCGACGGAGGAGGAAGAGAAGGACTCCATCCTTGGCCAGATGCAGAACCTGCAGAACATGGACATGGAGCAGATCAGGGAGAAAGCAACGGCCACATTTAATGAGATGAAGAGCAAGGCTGAAGAGAAGTGCTGCGTCATGTGACCGTCCTGACATGATGCGACACTCCAGAGAAATACGAGCTCGATTATTTATTGATTATTAAATTACATGAATTTAATTATTTAATGTGTTACAATAATTAATATTATATATTACTGTATTTTATATAAAAGTATGTGGAGCTTAATTAGAGCTGAATTCAGCATTATGAACTAAAACATGCTGAAATGTATTCATTCATACTTGTGCTTTTAATAATAATAATAATAATAATAATAATAATAATAATAATAATAATAATAATAATAATTTTGTTTAAAGGCACCTTTCAAAACTGTTAAAATTCATCAAGAAGAAGCGAATCTGAACAGATGAGTTTTGAGGCATGATTTAAAAGTGATCAGACAGAGAAGAGGTGGAGAAGGTGGAGGAGTTCAGGTACCTGGGGTCAACAGTGTAAAGTAATGGAGAGTGTATTAGAGAAGTGAAGAAAAGAGTGCAGGCAGGGTGGAGTGGGTGGAGAAGAGTGATAGCAGGAGTGATTTGTGATAGAAGAGTATCTGTGAGAGTGAAAGGGAAAGTTTATAGGACTGTGGTGAGACCTGAGATGTTGTATGGATTAGAGACAGTGGCATTGAGTAAAAGACAGGAGGTGGAACTGGAGGTAGCAGAGCTGAAGATGTTGAGATGTTCGTTGGGAGTGATGACGATGGACAGAATTAGAAATGAGTTTATTAGAGGGACAGCGCATGTAGGACGTTTTGGAGTCAAGGTGAGGGAGGTGAGATTGAGATGGTTTGGAAATGTGCAGAAGAGGGACATGGGGTATATCAGTAGGAGAATGCTGAGGATGGAGACACCAGGAAGGAAGAAAAGAAGAAAACCAAGGAGGAGGTTTATGGATGTGGTGAGGGAAGACATGCAGGTAGTTGGTGTGAAAGAGGCAGATATAGAGGACAGGGGGGGATGGAGACGGATGATCCGCTGTGGAGACCCCTAATGGGAGAAGCCAAAAGAAGAAGAAGAAGAAGAAGAAGAAGATGAAGAAGAAGAAGAAAAAGAAGAGAAGATGTGATCACATTCAGTTTTATTCTCTAAAACCCTATACAGAAATCTGATATATAGCAGTATATGCAAAGCAAATATATTGCACACATGTTCATGTTTGGATTTCACAGATATAGAAATATATGTCAGATAATTTTACATATATTCCACATATATTTAAAAAATTACCAAAATGGCCATTTTTCTATATGTAACATATATGTTTCCAAATACACGACACGTGTGTAGAATACACGTCCGTATATGGGTAAAGGAAGTTTTATCTTGTATTTATAATACACACACACACACACACACACACACACACACACACACACACACAAATATGTGTTTTTGACAATGTTTCTATTAAATAAATGGTCAAAACATTTAAAACCTGTGTGCCAGGGAACAACAAGGAACCAAATCCAACATTAAACATAATGTAACATAACTGTAACATTGCAACATTATACAGTAAATACACGTTTTTAAAGTAACATCGTGAGATCATTGCATGGAAAAGCAATACATTTTCACTTTCTCCTGATCTGGAAGTTGAAACACTGCATTTGAGTTATTTTTCCAGTCAAAAACGTTGGAATAAAGTCACTCCCAAAACTCACATAACACATAAGTCAAGAAAAGAGAGAAAGCGATAGACATCGAACCTTTAACAAAGAAATTACATGAGTAAAGTAAGTTAAATTAATTTTTTTTTTTTAAAAAGGAAAAAACAAACAAACAACAACAACAAAAAACGTAGTTTAGTGAATGTCCCAAACTGAAGTCAAAAATGCAAAAATGTGGAATGATGTAACACAGATGAGGTTTCTAATAAAGTTACAACTCTGTTTCACTTCATCTACACAATTTCTTTTAACATCAAATCAAACCTTTAAATGTACATTAAAACGTTATCTGTAAAACGTGATGCATGCGGTCAGTCGACAGAACAACTTATAATGATCATAGTCACTATAAATACTTTATTTTATTTTTTTATTTATGCATTTATGTAAATTCCACATTAACATATTTGTGACACTGGTTTCACATAGTAACTAATTCCATTACTCAACATCAGGTATCTCACATATTACTGTGTACTTTCATGTGAACGGTGTTACACAATATATTAAAGTATATGTATGTATGTATGTATGTATGTATGTATGTATGTATGTATGTATGTATGTATGTATGTATGTATCTCGTACTCTATGTAAAAAATCATTTAGTTCCACGATCTGCACACACACTCGCACTACATAACACAGCAATGTAAAATGTTTATGTTAAAAAAATCCACATCTAAAATATGCACATTTCTTTTGAATTATTTTACATATCGAGAGATTTGTTTTATACAAAATACATTCCTGTAATGATGATTTAAATCAATTTATGTGATATTAACCTCACAGCTGAGATTTCTGGGGTGGCACTTGGGGTGGCAAGGGTCATTTTGGGGTAGCAGGTGTCTGGTGTGCTTATTGACGGCAAATCCTATTATTAATGAATATATTACACAACATGGGGTCTTGTCACCTGCCAAGACTCAACCAATGATCATGTAGTGAATTCTCTTTTTGTCTGCAGTCTGGTACATAAGTACCAATTGGGCATCATCATCATCATCATCATCATCATCATCATCATCAGCAGCAGCAGCAGCAGCATGTTTCTTAAAGGATTGAAGTTTCCAGTTAATATATCAGAGCCATTAATTAGAAGATGATGCAAAGTTTGTACTCATGATATTTTCAAAATCAAGAAATTGATTTGAATGATATATATTTATTATATTATAATAAATTGATTGTCAATAAGAACAAACAAGAGAATATCTGATATTTCCTAAACTTTTTTTTTAACTAGCAGGACAGAAATAAATACTCTATTAGTATTATGGATGTTCCATAGACATTTTATTGGAAATTTAAAAAAAGAAAGAGAAAAAAAATATTATCTACTTTAAATAATTCAAAAAAATCATTTAAGAAACTAATCACAGTATTTATTATAATAAAATTATTGTTGCTTGCTAATTATTATCTCGTTAACTATTAACCACAGATTTATTAATTGATGAAATTGACCACACATCAGTCTGGAGAAGAAGAAAAATATCCGTCAGTTAGATTTCAGGAGGATCAATGACGCAAAAAGAAATGCACAGAAAAAAGTTACAGTATCAAATCTTCTGCTTTTCCTCCCACCATTGTGTGTTTTTCTCTTTTCACTGAAGAGAATAAACACCGAGAAGCTGAAGGAGTCTAATGGAGCGTTATGAGCTGGAATAAGGAAATCCTAGCAGTGGGAATAAAGCGTGTGGTTTTGTCCTGAAGGAGGCTTTAATCCGCTTTAACCCTCTGCGCTGCAGCTCCGACATGTGAAGGAAACTTCAATTCTTCAGATGAAGTGTCGCGTGAATCGCAGGTTTCAGGACAGAAACTAAACCCGTCGTTAGGAGCGCGCGGAAGGAGGATTAGCGGCCTCCAGCTTCCTAATTAACGCCTTCATTAAAGCGCTTTTAATTGTCCTCTAAAACCCGATTGTTGCCACACACATGCAAACTGAGTTCCTGCCGGTGAAAAACTAATATATAGTTTTAAAAAGTTCGAAAATAAATTTAATTATTTTACATACTGAATAATATAATTGAGAAATTAAGCTAAATGCAAATATAAAAAATTATAATTTAAAAATACATATTTAAATAATAACATGTCCATGTGCAGAAAAATTTAATACATTCTTAAAACAATTTTTTAAACCTGTAATTAACGAAGACGTATAACGACATAAAGATATAAATGTGTTTAAAATATGTATAAATATATTTCATATATTCAGATACATATTTTTTTCTTATTTTACATTTTTTTTAATTTCATTACATTTAAGTAAATACATACACACGCGTTATCCATATTAAATTAAATGTTAGATATTAAATGTTATCCATATATTATAATAATAATAATAATAATAATAATAATAATAATAATAATAATAATAATAATAATAATAATAATAATTATTATTATTATTATTATTATTATTATTATTATTATTATTATATTGTACTAACTTGCTACACACATTTATTTCTGCTCAAATCAAAAAGTCAAGAACTTCAACTGCTGTTTAAAAAAGAAAAGGATTAATAGCGTTTATCAAAATGTTGAGAGTTTATTTTAATTATTTTTGTCGTTTAATATCAACTTTTGACTTAACTTTTTTATTTAGACTAATTTACTTTATTTCTTTATTTAATTACAACAAATGTTTAGTTATTGAGCTGAAACACAGTGAAATACATAATATGTATTAAATTTCATAGTGCTCATATTTAACATATAAAATCTGAGTAATAATAATGATTATTAATAAGATAACACAATAATACGATGAATTCTTCTTTTTATTGTAATAATAATAATAATAATAATAATAATAATAATAATAATAATAATAATAATAGTAGTAGTAGAAATTTTTTTTTTTATAGAAATGAATAGATCAGTGTGAAAGTTTGTTCTCGGAGTTAGTGATGACTTTGGTGATGAATAATGAAGGAATTTGTTTTGGGGATTTCGGGAAGCTCGTGCACGAGGATCTGAGCGCGTCCGTGTCTTCTTTCGACACTAAAAGGATTAAATAGTCTCAGGAGACTGGGGGTAAACTGGGGGCGGGGGAGGGGGTTGGTTGGGGTGGTGGGTTGATGGGAGGAGTTGGTGCAAATACAGAAGTTCCACCCTCCGACGTGTGCGGTGGTGATGGAGGGATGGAGGGCTGGATAGATCCTGCTGAGGAGGTCGGATATAAAACCCCAGCAGAAAGAGGAGAAACACCTGACACTGGAGTTACTGCAGCACATCTCCAAACACGGAAATAGACCCACCATTATCCTGACTTTTCTGACCGTCTAACTTCCATCAGATTTTTTTACCCAGACTTTACTTTTATTTTTTTTAGCTTGGACAGGTTTGCAAGAGTTTTTTTGTTTATTTCCTGGTTTTCTGAATTCCATGCGTTTCCTGGAATCAAGAAGGATGGAGGAGCGACTTTTAGGAAATCAGAGCAGAGTTCACAGCATCGAGGCCATTTTAGGCTTCAGAGAGGAGCAGAGCAGCGTGAAGATGCCGAGGATTGACAGTAAGTGTTTCATTTCACTCCTGAGCTGCGTGTAAACAGACTCCAGTAATTATATATAATAAATCACGAGATAATATATAATAATAATAAAAAAAATGTAATGTAACAGTAATAATAATAATCATGACCATGTTTAATGTCTTTTAAGGAAACAGTAAAAAAGAGTAAAACTTTGAGTCTGTTTAAATTTTATAGTTTATTTTATTTTATGAGTCTTAAAGTAAATTAGCAACAATATAATAATAATAATAATAATAATAATAATAATAATAATAATAATAATAATAATAATATCCTGTAAAAAAAAAAAGTTTTTAACAGTTCAGTGGGAAAAAAAACAAAATAAATACAAACCTGTGATTCTTCCTATCCGAACGGAACGGATGAATTTTCTTCGTTTTTTATTATTATTATTATTATTATTATTATTATTATTATTATTATTATTACACAACCCTTACTAAAATAGTTTTCAAAAACAACTTTTTGTTACTTTATTTTATTTTGTCACTTTTAAATGTTTCCAATCTAAAACTCCACATCAGGCTGTAGAAATAACGAGACAAAAAATATACACCGGACATTTGTTGCTATTTGTTAATTGTAGATAATAGAAATAATAGAAATTGGTTGGATTTTTATATGATATTTGAACATCATGTGAGGCAGTAAATATTTAAAAGTAAATAAAAGTTTTTGTTAATTCGGTAAATGTATATTACTGTAGTCAACATTCAGTGTGTCATGTGGCATTCAGTGCTGAAATCAGGAAATGATTTTGTATTAATTGACTAAAGTAAAAAAGAAAAAAACTTTCATGGCTGTTTGTTAAAATATTCGAATTTTGCAACAGATATAATCAATCATTCCACGAGTTCTTCTTCTTCCTATTATTATTATTATTATTATTATTATTATTATTATTGATCGCACGAATCCTGATTCTGACCTGTCTGCTTGCTCTCAGGTGTCCACTGTGACGTCAGATCCGGCAACCCGGTGAGCTCCGAATTACCGGAAGACGGAGACGGAAAGCTATCAGACGAAGAGCGCGCAAAAAAGAAGCACCGTCGCAACCGGACCACGTTCACGACGTTCCAGCTGCACGAGCTGGAAAGAGCGTTCGAGAAATCTCGCTACCCGGACGCGTGCAGCAGAGAGGAGCTCGCGCTGAAAGTTAACCTGCCGGAAGTGCGCGTGCAGGTGATGGATGGATGGATGGATGGATGTTAAAACCTTTATATTGGATTTGATTTTTATATCCATGTGCATTTGAATTATTTTTGCTCCAGCTGCAAAGCTCTAATGAAGGATGGAGTTGTTTATTATTGGGTTGGAGACATGTAGTAATTGTTGTTATTGTGGTCTTTCCCTCGTAGGTGTGGTTCCAAAACCGTCGAGCTAAGTGGCGTCGTCAGGAGAAGCTGGAGTTGAGCTCCATCAGCCCCATTAAGCTGCAAGACTCATCTGTTCTCTCCTTCCCCAGATCTCCTGGTCTGGAACCCTGGTTGGCACCAGCATGTGTCTCGTCCTCAACATCTCCGCTGCACTCCTTCCCACCCTTTATCACGTCTCCATCCGGTTACGTTCCTCCTTCGTTCCTCGGAACAATTGGAGCTCCTCCTCCTTCTCCTTCTGTTCCCTTTCATTGCTCAGGCTTTATGGACACCTTGTCTTTGGAGGGCTCAGACCCTCGCAACTCCAGCATTGCTTCACTCAGGATGAAGGCCAAGGAGCACGTTCAGGCCATGGGGAAGACCTGGTAGAGAAAAGAGAAAAATGGACTGGTCCAGCAACCACAGATCAACTGTACTTCCTGTCGACACTGTGAAAGAGAAGCAGGTGTGGAAATAACACATCTAAAAGCCTTCATGAGATCTCTGTGTACATAAAGAAACCCAGGGGAGAATTTCAAACCCTGGAATAGATGTGTTTGTTCGTGGCGTAAACGAGCTATAAAACAATAAACAAATCAGTATTTTTCATCTTTTTATAGCAACTTTTTACACACTGAAGAACCTCAACAAACTTAAAAAATGATAATCACAGACTGTAAAAAAAAATCTAAATATTATAATAATTTAATATGAATACATTAATATTCATTTTATTATATAATGTTAGCAATTATATAATGTGATATAATAAATAGAAAAGATCCAATAAAATATCACAAATCACACAAAGTCAAGTCAAATAAAAAGAAGTCCGGGTTCTAAAGAGCACCTAGAGCCCAAACTTGTGGAACCCTAAATCAGTGTTTCTGCAAAAATAAAAATAAAAGTTTTTTGGGGCTAAAATCCTTAAATTAACTGAAACACACTTAAAGGAAAATGTGAGGGATATATATTTTTTTTAACAATAGGGATTTTGGCTAAAAAATTATAAATATGGTTATTATTCGGCATGTTTTATGTCATGTTTTTTTTTTTTTTTTACAAGTAAATAAATAAAACAAATACAAAAGTTTTTACATCATGTAGAATAATTGCATACGTTATGTAAAATATAAAAAAAAAATTGTATTTAACAAAAAGTTGCCAAAAAGAACTTAAAAAAAAGGAAATAAATCACGTTTCTGTTAAACTGTGCAAATGTAGGACAATCTATTTATTCTTCTCCTCTGACACTGTGTGAACTGTGAAGCTTATGGTTTGATCAGGATGTAAATAAAATGGGGTTTTTTTGTAGATATTTGAGTCTATTTTCATTTTTGCACAACATGTAAGGTGATAATCCAGCTCTAAGTATGAGTGTTCCAGGATGTGGAGGTGAAGCATTATAACGGTGTAAAGTCTAGAGGAAAGTAAAAACCAGTGCATTCACTTAGAACGATGATTTTACTGCCTGAAAAAAGCAATTGTGTGTTTAACGCTCTATACGCACGCCTTCCAGCCAATCACAATTCAGCATTCACACTGACCATGTTTCCCTAAACCCCTTAGAGTTGCACTGGTTTTTACTTCCCTCTAATGGTCAGTCTTGGAAAATCAAAAACAACGACAAAGCCGTGTTGTAGATTTACTTTACCGCCCTCTAGCGGTCACACATTCACCTGCAGCATTCTTTTTCTCCACAATTAGTTTTTTTTTTTAAAAAGGACACTTCTACAAATAAGCAAATCTAAATAAACTGAAATTATTTATTTTCTATTTATGATTATTGCATTATTCGGTTTATCCCTTGAATTGTTTCATTCAACTGTAGGACAACATGTGATCATGTTACACTCTGAAATTGCGGCTTAACGTTAATAATAATAATAATAATAATGAATTTGTTAACAGCAGTGAGTGGAAATGAAAGACTTGGACACAGAGCGAGCTGAAGAGTGAAGGCCTGCACAAACAGGACAAACTTTAAACCACATTAAAAAACCCTCATGCTCTAACGAACACGTCTCATTTTTTACTTAAATTGGCTCATTGACGTTGGGATGACAGACAGATGAAAGAATAATTATGACTCGTCTTTTGATGACTTTTCTCTATCTGACATGGTTTTTCTCGCGTCTTCCATTAGGGAAGTGACTGTCCGACATCTCGACAAGCAACAACGTACATTCATAGAGAACAAAAGTGGACATTGATTTATTATCATGTTTTTGAGGTATAGTTTTGATGTAACTTAAATTGATAAAAAAAACCCCAAAAAACTGATGTTTCTTTCCAGAATAAATAGTTTCTTGATATGGATAGAACAGATTTGCTGTTATTTTAGCACCAGAATCTAAACACATTGTTGGTTACTTTCCTCAGGGTTTAATTCCACCATACATGGTGACTCATTCACTGGATTTACTGGATTCACTGGAAACTCTCATCACTGAAACAACAAAAGAGCACTAGGACCCAGATATTAACACAAAAGGATGTGAGACCAAATTTCTGCTGACATTGTTTGTTTGGCTGAAATTAATGGGACACCTGAATTTTACAGCCACATGTCCTTCTTTCCCAAACTATCAGCACACAGTTGGAGGCACACAATTGAGTTCCTGCACTTAAACTAGGAGACCTGAACCTGTTCCAGCATGATGATGCCCCTGTGCACACAGCCAGTGGAAGAGGTCCTGCTATAGAACACCTTTGAGAAGATAGAGATGCCTCCTCACCGCATCTTCACCAGCACCTGACTTTATTAACACCCTTATGGCTGAAGGAATATCCACAAATATCTATTCAAACATTTTTTCATTAGAGTGGAGCCGATTGTCCCAGCAAATGGAGAATAAATGTGGAATGGGAAGCTCAAAATAGGGGCACATACCAATTTTATTCTCAGGTGTCCACAAACATTTAGCCATATAGTGCATGTGGACCAAAATAGACCTGATTTCTCAGATACAGGAACAGTGTGAATGTAAAAAATAAAAATAAAAACAGGTCTCTTTTTATTTCATGGGGTTCAGTTCTCAACTCTGAGGTGAACAGAAACATCTCACACTGAGGTGTTTTATAATGATGTGAAGCTGCTCAGGGGTGTGTAAATCAGTGTCAGTAATTCACACCAGGTTTATTTCAGTTTGTTTCAGTAATCAGGATTTATTGAGTACATGTGAGGAAACATCAGTCACACAAACAGCTCAGAAGAACAGGAGTATATACTGTACGCATTTCTGTAAAACAACACCAGAGAATTGGATTAACTTACAAAAAAGAAATGAAAGTTATCTGTGAGTGATGTGCAGAATGAACACACTGTGAGATGAAGGAGTTTATTTTCCTACAGAGTTGACTGTTAGGCAGCGCCGCTGCTTCTCAGCCGCTTCCAACTGCAGGATCCAGATCAATCACCTGGCGTAAGTGTTGTCTTTCAGCTGGCGTCTGCATCCCTCGTGTTTAATGCCAGTAGCAAAATCCTTGCTGCCTGGATCAGGAAACATTAATAAATGAGAAGATTTTAAAATGGAATTTTTATTATTATTATTATTATTATTATTATTATTATTATTATTATTATTATTATTATTATTATTATTGCAACAATTTCTTTATTATTATTATATATAAAAATTTACTACAACCTGTTTTTCTAATTCGCTACCTAACTTATACAAATTGGCCACAAGGGGGAGCACTTATCATCACGTCACTGTATACAATATAGAGTTCGCTGTCGTACTAAAATGACCGACCGTGATAGTCATGTTTGGTGGCTAAACGTACTTGGGGTCAACGTCTGTTAAAATACAAACACAAGAATTGCTGTTAAACAGAATAAGAATAAAAATGTTTGTTGTTAGACATTCTTTTATCTGTTTCTCACACATTTTACTCTAATGACTAAAATCTTCTCCAAATTCATCCAGAATAAAAAAAGAAGGCCGGTATTGACAATGTTGCATACTGCAGCCTTCTTCTGAGGGAAACAGAGGATATTTTTTTTTAAGTACACAATGTAGAGGTGTGGAATAAATCAGCTAATTTAGCACCAAGAGCTCCCCCTTGTGGTCAAACTTCGGACTGCTAGAAGTGAAGAAATGACGGAAATGGCTTCCTATGCTAATTTACTTGAGCTAGCATGTATCATTTTTCAGTTAATTGATGGTTTGTGCCGATGTGTGACTATTGATATATGAAATCATCGCTCACAGAAACTCATTTGGACACGTTTTAATGAACTATAAATATGTAAACATCATAAGCCACCTGGTCTCTCTGCTCTGCCCACCGCCTCCTCAGCATCGACCAACGCTCTTGTCTGTCCCTCTCATCTTCTGTCTCTCTGATCGGTCCAGCCAAAGCCTTGAAAAGAGCCTTCAGGACAGACAGTGATGGCTGTGTTTGTGTGTCTGATTCGGCTGTTAGAAAATAAGCCTGAGCATCGACATCACGCTCGTCCGAGTTCAGCATCTCATCTACGCTCTTCTTCCCCATCAGGTGTCCTGTAGACAACAACCATAGACTGTAAGAGGACACCAAATTAAAGCTTTGTCCACTGAAGCTCTAAATGCTGGATGAAAGAAGAAGGAATGGTTGTAGACCACAGCAAAGTGGGTTTGTCTGGTCATATTTAATTTTTTTTAGAAGGTTTATGGTGCAACTACTCATGAATGAGAGCACGGTTGCTAGGCAACCAGAAAACACTGTGAGTAAATGTAAACTTGTTTATCCTAGCTATTCTCTGAAGCTAATGTCTCAGCCACTCTGTATGCAATGCAAATCTACTTAATTGCTGCTGTTGCTGTTTTGCACAACTTTTTGTGTTAACATTTTGTGTTTATATTTACAAGTGCAGTTTTTTTTATAATTCTCTTTTTTGCACGTTGTACTGTATAACACATTATACAGCAGGTTAACTGTTGGTGCTTTTGTGTGTTTTGTGTATTTTTACAAGTCTAGTCTTGTCTGGTTGCACTCGGTTGAATACGATGCATTAAATGTGGCTGTACAACTTACTTTAGTCCTTAACTCTGTGTTGTGTTATGTATCTATGTGTTGTGTTATGTAGCTCTGTGTTGTGTTATGTATCTCTGTGTTGTGTGATGTATCTCTGTGTTGTGTGATGTATCTCTGTGTTGTGTTATGTATATCTGTGTTGTGTTATGTAGCTGTGTGTTGTGTGATGTATCTCTGTGTTGTGTTATGTAGCTCTGTGTTGTGTTATGTATCTCTGTGTTGTGTTATGTAGCTGTGTGTTGTGTGATTTATCTCTGTGTTGTGTTATGTAGCTCTGTGTTGTGTGATGTATCTCTGTGTTGTGTTAATGTAGCTCTGTGTTGTGTTATGTAGCTCTGTGTTGTGTGATGTATCTCTGTGTTGTGTTAATGTAGCTCTGCGTTGTGTTATGTAGCTCTGTGTTGTGTTATGTAGCTGTGTGTTGTGTGATTTATCTCTGTGTTG
Organism: Silurus aristotelis; assembly: GCF_946808225.1. Classification (NCBI taxonomy): domain Eukaryota; kingdom Metazoa; phylum Chordata; class Actinopteri; order Siluriformes; family Siluridae; genus Silurus; species Silurus aristotelis. The sequence continues at coordinate 24,646,695 of NC_139589.1, forward strand.
TGTTATGTAGCTCTGTGTTGTGTTATGTAGCTGTGTGTTGTGTGATTTATCTCTGTGTTGTGTTATGTAGCTCTGTGTTGTGTTATGTAGCTCTGTGTTGTGTTATGTATCTCTGTGTTGTGTTATGTAGCTCTGTGTTGTGTTATGTAGCTCTGTGTTGTTTTAATGTAGCTCTATGTTGTGTTATGTAGTTCTGTGTTGTGTTGTGTTATGTAGCTCTGTGTTGTTTTAATGTAGCTCTATGTTGTGTTATGTAGTTCTGTGTTGTGTTGTGTTATGTAGCTCTGTGTTGTGTTATGTAGCTGTGTGTTGTGTTATGTAGCTTTGTGTTGTGTTATGTATCTCTGTGTTGTGTTATGTATCTCTGTGTTGTGTTATGTAGCTGTGTGTTGTGTGATGTATCTCTGTGTTGTGTTAATGGATCTCTGTGTTGTGTTATGTAGCTCTGTGTTGTTTTAATGTAGCTGTGTGTTGTGTTATGTAGTTCTGTGTTGTATTATGTAGCTCTGTGTTGTGTTATGGTGTTGTTTTAATGTAGCTCTGTGTTGTGTTATGTATCTCTGTGTTGTGTTATGTAGCTCTGTGTTGTGTTATGTAGCTGTGTGTTGTGTTATGTAGCTGTGTGTTGTGTGATGTATCTCTGTGTTGTGTTATGTAGCTGTGTGTTGTGTGATTTATCTCTGTGTTGTGTTATGTAGCTCTGTGTTGTGTTATGTAGCTCTGTGTTGTGTTATGTAGCTGTGTGTTGTGTGATGTAGCTCTGTGTTGTGTTATGTAGCTCTGTGTTGTGTTATGTAGCTCTGTGTTGTGTGATTTATCTCTGTGTTGTGTTATGTAGCTCTGTGTTGTGTTATGTAGCTCTGTGTTGTGTTATGTAGCTGTGTGTTGTGTGATGTAGCTCTGTGTTGTGTTATGTAGCTGTGTGTTGTGTGATGTAGCTCTGTGTTGTGTAATGTATCTCTGTGTTGTGTTATGTAGCTCTGTGTTGTGTTATGTAGCTGTGTGTTGTGTGATGTAGCTCTGTGTTGTGTGATGTAGCTCTGTGTTGTGTTATGTAGCTGTGTGTTGTGTGATGTAGCTCTGTGTTGTGTGATGTATCTCTGTGTTGTGTTATGTAGCTCTGTGTTGTGTTATGTAGCTGTGTGTTGTGTGATGTAGCTCTGTGTTGTGTTATGTAGCTCTGTGTTGTGTTATGTAGCTGTGTGTTGTGTGATGTAGCTCTGTGTTGTGTGATGTAGCTCTGTGTTGTGTTATGTAGCTGTGTGTTGTGTGATGTAGCTCTGTGTTGTGTTATGTAGCTCTGTGTTGTGTTATGTAGCTCTGTGTTGTGTTATGTAGCTGTGTGTTGTGTGATGTAGCTCTGTGTTGTGTTATGTAGCTCTGTGTTGTGTTATGTAGCTCTGTGTTGTGTGATGTAGCTCTGTGTTTTGTTATGTAGCTCTGTGTTGTGTGATGTAGCTCTGTGTTGTGTTATGTAGCTCTGTGTTGTGTTATGTAGCTCTGTGTTGTGTGATGTAGCTCTGTGTTTTGTTATGTAGCTCTGTGTTGTTTTATGTAGCTCTGTGTTGTGTTTGCAAGGTTACGATCTTGTCGCTCATCAGTACTTCAGGACAGACTGAATTTAGATCTACTGCATGTGGAATTACAGCATGACTTTAATCACACGGAATTTTCATGTAGGAAATCTGAAAGAAAAGTCAATGCCACTGACATCTTACATGAAAAAAAAACCAAACGTTTAGAAAATGGAAACAAAAAACCTTAAATGTTAAATGTTTTTATGTCTTTATCTTTATCTCTGAGGTGTCAAAGCCTCTAATGAGTGTTTATAAAGACATTATGCTATAATTTGTCCTTTGAGCACTATTATCCATCACAAACCAACAAACAGTACACGAGCAAACATTTAATCTGTGCAATTATTTAGTGGCACCATGGCGTTTAATTACAGCAAAACCCGTCATCTGGAAATAAACAAACTGGAAGTACTTTATTGTGCGTGTGCACGTGTGTGTGTTATTATTATTATTATTATGATGATTATTATTATTAACTAGTTAACAAGGAATTAATTTATTATTATTATCACTATTTTGGTGTTCTGTTGTTTATAATGTTTTATGGTGCAACTTTGAAATGCAAGAACTTTCCTACAAAATGCCAAAGCAATAAAACTTAAAGCTCAGACTTTACAATTACAGAAGCAGAAATTATAGTGAGATCCCACAAATCATTAAAAGCACTGATCCTGATAATGTGAACTTTTTAAAGTTTGTTTACTGCAACGTCATCAATGCTTTCAGTAATTCAGCATCAGATTATGAAAAGATGTAAATGTGTGTTTCTCTGTATAATCCCATGATTTCTACACTCCATGATTGACCTTTAAGAGTTGTAAAGGTGAATCTCCAGACACACTTCTAAATAAGCATGTGTGGTGTGAGGTTACTTAAGTCTCTTATTGCAGCTCGTCACACATCCTGGATCTTCCTGACTGCTTTATGCCGATGCTCGAATTCTGTATTCTCGCATATGAAATCCAAAAGATTTCCAAAGCAGGTTTATTCCAGAATCTCATCCTAATTTCTGCTCCTGTAATTGTAAAGTCCGAGCTGGTGCTCCTTCTTTATTATATACAGTCTGTATTATTGCACTCAGCTCAGCTCCTGATAAATACTGATTTATATTCATTGCTGCTGAAACATTTCTATAGAAGAAGATGATGAACACAGGGATTCCCTTGATTCAAGGTTTCCTCAGGTGTTCCTAATCTTTTGTCTTTAAAACAAAAGAAAACCAATCATAACTTTATTTTAACATTTTTTATTCGCAGGTGCCTCAAAAAAAAAAAATAATCTATGCACTATTAGTTTATATAGAGCATCTCTAATCCCCTGACCGCATTTCAGTGTAAAAACTTTTAGACTTTTAGACTTAATTCAACACTTTATACAGAAAATAAATACAGCATGCTGCTGTCACGGTGGATCTGCATTACTAACACACTCTTATTATGTTAAGGTAAAGAAAGTCGTCCTGCTCACCCACAGCCCAGTGGTTTCCTCTGGCGTAAACTAATTTGCCGCTTTGTGCTTCGTTGTGCAGTTGGGCATCACAACCGAGGAAACACTGCAATAATGCCGCCGACATCGACATCACCAGTCTGTATCTCCACGGGATGCACATGCTGATGAAGTGTGACTTCTACTACTCTTTCTGTGCGCTGAAGTGGAGTGTGTGTGTGTGTGTGTGTGTGTTTCAGAAAATCAGTGCATTTATACCAAAGCAGGACACAAAGCAGGTGAGCAGCCTGAAAGCCTGATGACGCCTGAATGAGTGAAGTGTCAATCAACACACTGAAAAAAAAAACGTTTTCAGCATTCATGGCAAAATGTCAAAGACTTAATATGGTGATTATATCATCATGGCCAGCCCCTGATGCCCCCACCCCTCCGCCATCCACCCCTCCGCCATTTACCTCCTCCCTCACCCTAATGACCAATGAACCTTTCATACTGATGGAACTGATATATGGTGGTTATTTTTAATTCAGCTCTGTTGTCAGGTTTTATTCTGCAATCTACACAATGTGCCACCATTCCTTTTCTCTCATCCCTCATTTCTTTGTTTCCTTCATTTCTTTATTCTTTCTATCCACAGTCAATTTTCAAATGTCCTTCTTTTCTAATCGCCTCGAAATTCACACATTTGGTTCAATGAAATCATTCAGTGTGAAATCCAAGTGTCACAAGATCTCATTATAAACTGATATAGTGAGATACCCATACTTTAAATGTTATTAAATGCATTGTTTATTGTATATTGTTCAATCGTGAAGAAACCATGTATCAGGCATCATACTCATAGGAGGATGAGTGTCTCTGAAGAAACTAGAGAGATCCATAACCATAGACCTGAGATTCCACAAAACTGGGTTAAATTCCCATCTGGAGTTTGGGTAAAGGAATGGGTGGACATGTGGACAAGTTCTCTGTTCTTCTAAGACCACATATAACTAACAAACCATGACACAACATCAAGCTGAGAACAGCATCCTCATTGTGAAACACAGTGGTGGTAGCATCATGTCGTCAGGATTTAATCACAATCTGATGAATGAGGACAAATTGATTTAGGGCTTCAGAACTTTGTTAGCTCTTATTAGAACGAAATAATTAGTGTAACGAATTATTGTAGAAAATCACTTAATGCACAAAACTGACCAGCTGAGAAAAAAGTTCTGAACATGAATGATGGGTTTTGTGCATTAGGTGGTTTTACTCTCTCTCTCTCTCTCTCTCTCTCTCTCTCTCTCTCTCTCTCTCTCTCTCTCTCTCTCTCTCTCTCTCTCCCTCTCTCTCTCCCTCTCTCCCTCTCTCTCTCTCTCTCTCTTACTCTCTCTCTCTCTCGTTCTCTCTCTCTCTTACTCTCTCTCTCTCTCTCCCTCTCTCCCTCTCTCTCTCTTACTCTCTCTCTCTCTCTTTCTCTCTCTCTCTCTCTCCTACTCTCTCTCTCTCTCTCTCTCTTACTCTCTCTCTCTTTCTCTCTCTCTCCTACTTTCTCTCTCTCTCTTACTCTCTCTCTCTCTCTCTCTCTCTCTCTCTCTCTCTCTCTCTCTCTCTCTCTCTCTTACTCTCTCTCTCTCTCTCTCTCTCTCTCTTACTCTCTCTTTCTCTATCTCTCATTCTACCTGTTTCTTTATTTTTGTCATTGTTTCCCCTCCCTCTCTCTATCTCTTTCTTTCTTTCTTTCTTTCTTTCTTTCTTTCTTTCTTTCTTTCTTTCTTTCTTTCTTTCTTTCTTTCTTTCTTTTTCTCCCTCAATAACACTCTCAACTCTGACTGAGTGGAATAACAGAAGTCAAGAGAACAAACATGAATGTAGCTAAAGACTAAATTATAATATTATATGAATTATTTAAATTCTTTGTTATGAAGGTGATGTATGAATTCTTTGTTATGAAGGTGATCAGGTGTGTCCTGGTGGTGAAACATTGGGAAGTCCCTTAAACGAAGCAGTACAGAAGCGGCCTGTTCTGTGTTTCTGTCGCACTTATCAGCTCTGAGTGTTTCTGTTGCTAGGATTCTCCCGTCTTTCACTCAGTGTGGAAACAATAGTGTAACAGATGAAGAAGCGAATCGAATCAGAGAAAGCAAACATCGTCGCTCAGGTTGATGAAAAGATATTACACACTCGGATAAGTCACAGAAATATCCCTATTGTCATCACGGCGCACTTCAGGGAAGTTGGAGTGGAGCTGATGGAAAAACAAACCCACACACAAAAGCAGCCGATTAGGTGAGCGTTCATCCCTGAAGACCCGACACACACTCCGCCTTTATCCTCCTCTAATACCATCAGAAGCACTTAATTATAACTCACACACACACACACACACACACACACACACACACATAAACATACCTTATTGGAGAGGCAGGTAACCTTTTGTTGGGGATTCCTCAAAGGCATAGTTTTTAAAGTAACAAAAAATATCACACACACACACACACACACACACACACACACACACACACACACACACACACACACACACACACACACTTTGACATGGTTTGTTCATTTAAAATTACATTTCAAGATGTATAATTTTCCTTTTCTTTCTTTCTTTCTTTCTTTCTTTCTTTCTTTCTTTCTTTCTTTCTTTCTTTCTTTCTTTCTTTCTTTTTTTCTCTGTCTCTCTGTTTCTTTATTTCTGTCTCTCTCTCTTTCTATCCCCACCTCTCTCTGTCTCTCTGTCTCTCTGTCTCTCTGTCTCTCTCTCTCTCTGTCTGTCTGTCTGTCTGTCTGTCTGTCTGTCTGTCTGTCTCTCCACCACCCTGACTTGCTCCCAGTACATTTAGTGTAATTCCCATTATATCCACTAGATGGCGGTCGTTACCTCAAAGTCTAGTTTGTGCCAAGACTCATTCATACCTTAAACTATTTTTCTTCTCCTTATTAATAATTATGTAGATATTTATAATACAGTTTAATCAGCTGATACAAGCAGAAATATAGTCACATTTAAGTTTCATTTTAATGTTGTGTTTGAATTTTTTTATTATAATTAAGGCCTAAAGGAAGGCATTTCAGTACAACTCCAGAATACTGTAATACACTCCAGAGCTTTACATATGAATGTTCCTCACTGCAATGCACGTCTAAAATTAGACACACAAACAGGATATATTTTCAAAGCAGTCTGTATTGCAGTGATGTATGAGGCAGGAGTCTGATATTACCCTGAACCTGAGGCTTAAAGAGCAAGTTCTCTGAGTCTCTACATTAAAAAGAAAATGTATATAAATTATGAAAAGGTCAGGCATTATAAGACACTAGATGTAAACTAAAGAACATTGTGGAGGACGTGCCCAAGGTTGCATGTCACTAAAGATCCTGTCAAAAACAAAGCTTTCTTGCAAAAAGAACTCAGATTATTAGGCTGAAACATATACCTGTCTGTGACAATCGTAGCTAGGATGGGGATTTCGGGGGATTTGACAGAAAGAGAAGAAGCACAGGGGGATTGTATGTCGTGTTAATAAGGTCTGTATCACTTTATCTTTCTATTCTGTGTTACATTAAAGTAACAAATAGAGTTTATTTCGTGGGATTAATATATAGTGATTTTATAGCCAACCATGTCACTAAAGCGAGAGAGAGAGAGAGAGAGAGAGAGAGAGAGAGAGAGAGAGAGAGAGAGAGAGAGAGAGAGAGAGAGAGATGTGATCTGTGATCTTAAGTGGGTTTCATGATGTTGTATAAACCAGTGTGTATGTGGTTAACCATTTAATTCAGTATTTTGTCAAGCACAAAGTAGCATATCTAATGCACTCAGGAATTCCCATAATGGGGGTCTTCTATTTATGTGCCTTGATAAATATTATTTAGATGATGTGGAGAGTATGGAGTAGAGTGTAAGAGAAGGGTATAGGGAATGGGGAGAAGGGAGGAGAGTGTAAGGAGTATGGAGTAGAGTGTAGGAAGAAGGAAGTATGGAAAAGGTTGTAAGGAGTATGGAGTAGAGTGTAGGGAGTATGGAATATGGAATATGGAGTAGGGTGTAGGAAGTGCAAGAAGGGTGTATGAATAGGGTCTAGGGTGTGGGGAATATGGAGAAGGGAGGAGGGTGTATGGTGTAAGGTGTAAGGAGTGGGGAATAGGGAGAAGGGAGTAGAGTGTATGGTGTAAGGAGTGGGGAATAGGGAGAAGGGAGTAGAGTGTATGGTGTAAGGAGTGGGGAATAGGGAGAAGGGAGTAGAGTGTAGGGTGTATGGAGTGGGGAATAGGGAGAAGGGAGGAGGGTGTAGGGTGTAGGGTGTAAGGAGTGGGGAATAGGGAGAAGGAAGGAGGGTGTATGGTGTAGGGTGTAAGGAGTGGGGAATAGGGAGAAGGGAGGAGGGTGTAGGGTGTAAGGAGTGGGGAATAGGAAGAAGGAAGGAGGGTGTATAGAGTAGGGTGTAAGGAGTGGGGAATAGGGAGAAGGGAGGAGGGTGTAGGGTGTATGGAGTGGGGAATAGGGAGAAGGGAGTAGAGTGTAGGGTGTAAGGAGTGGGGAATAGGGAGAAGGAAAGAGGGTGTATGGTGTAGGGTGTAAGGAGTGGGGAATAGGGAGAAGGGAGGAGGGTGTATGGTGTATGGTGTAAGGAGTGGGGAATAGGGAGAAGGGAGTAGAGTGTAGGGTGTAAGGAGTGGGGAATAGGGAGAAGGGAGGAGGGTGTATGGTGTAGGGTGTAAGGAGTGGGGAATAGGGAGAAGGAAGGAGGGTGTATGGTGTATGGAGTGGGGAATAGGGAGAAGGAAGGAGGGTGTATGGTGTATGGAGTGGGGAATAGGGAGAAGGAAGGAGGGTGTATGGTGTAAGGAGTGGGAAATAGGGAATAGGGAGAAGGAAGGAGGGTGTATGGTGTATGGTGTAGGGTGTAAGGAGTGGGGAATAGGGAGAAGGGAGGAGGGTGTAGGGTGTAAGGAGTGGGGAATAGGAAGAAGGAAGGAGGGTGTATGGAGTAGGGTGTAAGGAGTGGGGAATAGGGAGAAGGGAGGAGGGTGTAGGGTGTATGGAGTGGGGAATAGGGAGAAGGGAGTAGAGTGTAGGGTGTAAGGAGTGGGGAATAGGGAGAAGGAAAGAGGGTGTATGGTGTAGGGTGTAAGGAGTGGGGAATAGGGAGAAGGGAGGAGGGTGTATGGTGTAAGGAGTGGGGAATAGGGAGAAGGGAGTAGAGTGTAGGGTGTAAGGAGTGGGGAATAGGGAGAAGGGAGGAGGGTGTAAGGTGTAGGGTGTAAGGAGTGGGGAATAGGGAGAAGGAAAGAGGGTGTATGGTGTAGGGTGTAAGGAGTGGGGAATAGGGAGGAGGGAGGAGGGTGTATGGTGTATGGTGTAAGGAGTGGGGAATAGGGAGAAGGGAGTAGAGTGTAGGGTGTAAGGAGTGGGGAATAGGGAGAAGGAAAGAGGGTGTATGGTGTAGGGTGTAAGGAGTGGGGAATAGGGAGAAGGGAGGAGGGTGTATGGTGTAGGGTGTAAGGAGTGGGAAATAGGGAGAAGGAAGGAGGGTGTATGGTGTATGGAGTGGGGAATAGGGAGAAGGAAGGAGGGTGTATGGTGTAAGGAGTGGGGAATAGGGAGAAGGAAGGAGGGTGTAGGGTGTAAGGAGTGGGGAATAGGGAATAGGGAGAAGGAAGGAGGGTGTATGGTGTAAGGAGTGGGGAATAGGGAATAGGGAGAAGGAAGGAGGGTGTAGGGTGTAAGGAGTGGGGAATAGGGAGAAGGAAGGAGGGTGTATGGTGTAAGGAGTGGGGAATAGGGAGAAGGAAGGAGGGTGTATGGTATAGGGAGAAGGAAGGAGGGTGTAGGGTGTATGGAGTAGTATGTATAGTAGTATGTTTGTTGTATATGGAGTCATATTGAACATACCCCATACATGTAGGGTATAAGCTGTAGGCAGTAGTGAGTATAGTGTAGTGTGTATGAACTCATTTTCAACATGGTAAAAAACAGTAAAAAATTTATTGAATTTTGAAAAACGGCGAACATAGTTGCAGAATCAGAAGCGTAATACAGCTTTAAGGTGTTTAAACATCCTGTTAGTTTCCGATAAAGCGATTATTTCGCCAGGGAAAAAAATCAGTCCAACAAATAGATATTTGTAAACAAATTGGTTTGCGGTACTTCCGGGTTCGTCGCTCGCTTCCGGTCAGCTGCGGACTGGAGTGCGCGGTGGCTTATGGGTAAGAGAAACGCATAGAAATATATTCATTAAAGCAAAATAAATATATGAATTTACTGTTTTATTCGCAGAATATTAACATTTCGTTTCAAGTCGGGTTTCCTTTTTATTTCAACGTTTTCAATGCAACACGAACACAAAGTTATTAGATTTTAGAAGCAGGATTTATATCTCGGTATAAATAAACTGTAAATAAAAATAAAACGCAGTTTATTTGTTATTATTGTGTGTTTTATTCTTGTTATTGGTGAACTGCGGAGCGAAAGGGATTGTGGGTAAGCCCCCCTTTGGGACTGCTGGAAGATTTTCCAGATCGCAGTGAAAACAGAAGGATGAACAGATGAAATAATTCGGCGTGTGCACAGAAGAAACCTGATTTCCGAGGATGGTGTGGTGACATGAGCAGAAAGTGGTTTTCTTTGAGCTTTTTAACGCGAAAAACGCATCAATAGGATGCACTTGGGGAGTCACGTGACTGCTGGGACATGCTGGGGGTGGGCAGCATCAGCATCATCATCATCATCACCAGGAGCAGCATCATCCTCTCCTGCAGTGTCTCTCAATGCCTTTTACAATGAGAAAGCAAAATGTGTCCATCACCAAAGCCTTTTTTGTTTGTTTTCTCTAGATTGCATTTTGTTGCATAAAATGCACTGATTGTTTTTTCCCCTGCTTTTTATCTTCCATGCACATCATTTAGTCCTGCTGTGGTGATGAATGGTGCAGCAGGAATCATGGCTGGCCTTCTTGCCACAGCCATTTATCTTTTTTTTTTGCTTGCCATCTAAGGAAGAGAGTTCTCCCATCTGAACAAAAAAAAGCCCTGCTTTACACTAGCGCTCAGGTAGGTCACGGTCTGTCTCCTGTTTGCTCTTTGATTTAGATTTTTTCTTTTTTTAATCAGATTTTACATTCTGAAGTTGTCAAGTTACACACGGCCTGAGATTACATAATAGACTGTTTTTGTGCTATATCTCACACACACATGCACAAAAACCATTTTCATATGCATTTCAGTTTTGGAATGAGATTAGACATTAAGATCGTGAGTGAATGGGTTTATTCTTTTATTCTGTAGAGGTTAGAGGTTACTAACTCGCTTTTGATTGGCCGAGGGATCTCAGATGCCTGCGCTCTGTTCATGTGTATTTACTGATACAAAAACAGCTTTGTAAGAACATCCATCCAGGGTTGATGTATTGTTGATGTAATGTATTATGGAGTTTCCTCTGCAGATGTGTCATATCCACTATTCAGCCCTATTTGGATGGGGTTACTTTTGCATGATGGTTTAATTGGTGTGTACTTATATAAGTTCAGTCCTGTCCCAGTTCATTATGCTGAGTTTAACAGAATCACTGCATGTGGAAAGAACAGAACCTAATAACACAGTTTGTGTATTAACTTCAGGTGGTTTACTGTAGGAAAGACTTACAGTATATTGTATATTATATTGTATTATTACAACACACCAAGGCAGCATTTTTATTTAAAAACTTGTGTGGATGAGAAGACTGAGACGACGTGTAGTGTGAATGAGACGACCCACGTAGTGTGACTGAGACGACGTATAGGTTGAATGAGTCAACGTGTACTGTCTGAATGAGACGACGTGTAGTGTGACTGAGACGACGTGTAGTGTGAATGAGACGACCAACGTAGTGTGACTGAGACGACGTGTAGTTTGAATGAGACTACGTGTAATGTGAATGAGACTACGTGTAGTGTGAATGAGACGACGTATAGTGTGAATGAGACGACGTATAGTGTGAATGAGACGACGTATAGTGTGAATGAGACGACGTGTAGTGTAATTGAGACAACGTGTAGTGTAAATAAGACTACGTGTAGTGTGAATGAGACGATGTGTAGTGTGAATGTGACGACGTATAGTGTGGATGAGATGACCCACGTAGTGTGACTGAGACGACGTGTAGTGTGAATGAGACTACGTGTAGTGTGACTGAGACAACGTGTAGTTTAAATGAGACGACGTGTAGTGTGAATGAGACGACGTATAGTGTGAATGAGACGAAGTGTAGTGTGATTGAGACAACGTGTAGTGTAAATGAGACAACGTGTAGTGTGAATGAGACGATGTGTAGTGTGAATGAGACGACGTATAGTGTGGATGAGATGACCCACGTAGTGTGACTGAGACGACGTGTAGTGTGACTGAGACTACGTGTAGTGTGACTGAGACTACGTGTAGTGTGACTGAGACGACCCACGTAGTGTGAATGAGACGACGTAGTGTGAATGAGACGACGTGTAGTGTGAATAAAACGACGTGTAGTGTGAATGAGACGACGTGTAGTGTGAATGAAACGATGTATAATGTGGATTTTTAACACGTATTTTTAATCACGTAAAGGAATCAACTCGAAACAAATGCTGTTGTCCTGCAGTTTGACATCGGTTATAAAGATCAAACCCGTGAGAGAAATAAAGCAGACTAAAGCTTCTATAGGGACAGAAGCGTTTTCAGAGGTTTCGGTGTGAGATGAGTGACTTTTGGAAATCGTTTGAAGTTTTCAGATGGCTACCCAAGGAAATGGATGTATTTAGCTGCTAGCTGAAGCTGATGAAAGCCCTATTTGGGCAGGATTTGTTTGACATGGTGAATTCAGGATCCCATCTGTTGATAAACATTCCCCTGAACATCCTGTGGGAAAAGAAGGTTTGGTGATTTTTCATGAGATTCTTATAATCTTTTTATATTCTTATAACTGAGAGACTTTGTTCGAGCTCAGGATGTAAATGCACAGACTTTTTTTCTTTTTGCTCTTTTTTTTTTCTTCTGATCACAGGTTCAGGAAGTGTGCGTTAACTTCGCGATGATGATTCTCATCCCGTCACGTCGATGATGAGGTTTTTGAGCTGAATAGCTCAGTGTGTGTGTGTGTGTGTGTGTGTGTGTGTGTGTATGTGTGTGTGTGTGTGTGTGTGTGAAGTCAAAGCTTAGACGCTGAAAAGTCATCAAAGTGTGTAAGGTCAGAGGTCACAGTGCAAGAGCTCTTCCTCGGCGCAGCTGCTGTCTGAGAGATTAGAGCGATAGGAGAGCCCTGAGTGTCATCTGATGCCTCGAACTGATCCGATACAAACCAAAAATAGCTCAATGACATCACACACACCACCATGCACATCATACTGCAAAATGGACATAGTAAAACAAACGGCGTTCTGAACGGGTGGTTTGTCCTGGATACAGACTGATCTGTGTTTGTTCGTTCACTTGTTTATTGATTGAAGATTGGAGCAATGGGACAGTTTATTAGAGCACTGATCTAGAATTCTCTAGATGGTTCAAAAAAGTTTTAGTGCTCATTGCCATAGAATACATGCAATATCTAGGAAAGGGGTTCCTTCTGTTATACAGTGACTGCCTGCAGAGCATCCTGAGCTCAAGTCAGCACCATCCTGATCTCCTTCAGCAGCACCATTGCACAACTGATCCTGGAAAAGGAAGCTCTGAGGTTAAAATGTCTGACTTCTGATTAGAAGGTGGTGAGTTCAAATCCCAGCACCATCAAGCTGCCACTCTGTGACCCTGAGCTCAGTTTATAAATGAGATCATTGTTCACGTATAGAAATATGACAGCCAGCCAATCAGAGACCAGCATCTGTTCAATGGTTGCGTTTATTAGCTATGATTTGTGTTGTTATGTCCAGAATTTCAGGTTATTTGTTAAAAGGTACATTTTAAAATCTGAAGTATTAAGCAAATGTGTTTAGACCAGGCGTCATCAACGTCTTCTAGAAAAAAGCATATCATTATATATATATTTCAATTTTAGGGCGTGGCTGTGAAGGTTAGTTTAAGTTTAAGATTAATATGAGCGTTACTTAGATGAGGTTCTGAGGTCTGGATGTCAAGGAGGCCCTGGTTCTAGATTCAGTTCATCAGAAATGTGTTCACTTGGGTTTTTCCACATCAACCCTAACATCAATAACCATGTTTTCATTGAGCTCACTTAATGTGCACAAGAGCGTCATTATTCTGGAGCAGGGTTCTGGTGTTTTAGTTTCAAAGGAAGATGTACAGAGACGTTCTAGACTATTGTGTGCTTCAGACTTTGTGGTAACCGTTAAGGGAAGAAACACATATGAGTGATAATCAGGGGTGCACATATTTTAAGCCTTAAAGTGCAAAAAAAAAAAAATCCCCCAGTATCCAATCAGCTCCTTGTTTCATGAGATTATTCCGTGTGGTTCAATTAAAATGAAATATGCATTTAATTATTGTCACTTTTGTTTTATCAGATTGTACATGATCACAATCTCATCTTTAAAAAGAAAAAAACAGAAAATATATTATTAAACGTTTTGCTTCAACATTTCAGGAATCGATTCTGGTGTTAAATTCGTCATCATCGTCATTATTAAATTTTTTTTTCTCATGGTCTCTGACTCACGTTACACTCAAATCCCTGACTGCAATGACTGACGTGTGATTATATATTATTATCCAGCACCTTGTTAAACATCGAGACCAGGCCCTGATTACACACACACTCAGACACACACCACCCCTGCTGCAGAGCATCCCAGCCACCATGATGTCGGGCCTTTGTTCTTTTTTTTTCCTTTGAAATTCCTCCGAAGGTACACGAGATCCTATCTCCTAATCCTTTCGTCCTTTTTTTTGTTTATTTCTAACCTCTCCTATCGCCCCCTTTAGCTCTCTGGCTTCCGCAGCTGGTTGCATTTGCAAGCCAGTACTGTCTCTTCTGACACACACACACACACACACACACACACACACACACACACACACACATGTAGACAAAAGGCCAGAGCTGCCTGTCGAACACTGCCCCCTTTTTCCTTTGCATCTGCGAAGACACCGGGTGACCCACAGGACAGGAGGAAGAGAAGAAATGAAAAAATTTAAATAATAAATCACAGACACTTACACACACACACACACACACACACACACACACACACACAGAGGTACACACATACAGAAACAGAATGAGGCCTGGATGGATCGGGATGCTGCATTTGCATGGATCATGGGATCACAGACGATTCCCAGTAGACGTGGGAGCAAAGAGATTTAGGGTAGGCACCGGTTTGTGCATGTTTGCACTGGTGTGTGTGTGTGTGTGTGTGTGTGTGTGTGTGTGTGTGTGTGTGTGTGTGTGTGTGTGTGTTTATGGCCTTTTGTTTCTCTCTCCCTCAGTTAGAGAAGACATGATGCTTGGGTTGCCCAGGACTAAAGGACAAGACAGCTGACATTTTTTTTTCTTTTAATCTCTTTTTTCACTCCTGGAGAAGACAAGAGGAAAGAGAGGAAGCAGGGACATGGGATAAAGGGAGAGGAGCATGAACCGGAGAGTGTGAGAGAGTGAGTGAGGGGGGGAGGTAAAGCAGGAAAACGGAAAAGCAAAACCGGTGCTGCAGAATGGGGGTAGAAACAGAGAGGCAAGAATCAAAAACGAGGCCAGGTACCGAGCCGTGTTTACTGTTTCCTACTCCTGCTTCATCTGCTTTTTTTTTATTTCTCAGGAAACACACAGGGAGACACAGAAAGAGAGAGCGAGAGAGAGAGAGAGAGAGAGAGAGAGAGAGCGCATGATGCTTGTTTTTTTTTTTTCTCCGGCTTCCATTTCCATCTTAATGCCATCCATCCATCCCTCCATCCCCGAGCCTGGTGTGTGCATGTTCACTTTCCACGAGCGTTCATGTCTCTTTTTCAGGCCTAGTCCTTTCTTCAGAGGAGCGCTTGAGGTCTCGGGCCATGAAAACTCTACCAGTGTTTAATGTAGATGACGTCAGGGATGACTTTTACTCGCTTTTGCCTGTATTTCATCGTTTATTTTGCAAGCAATTGTGAGTAACCCTGTCTACAGGTCACACCGGGATCATCCAAACTCCAGGTTTTAATGACATCTGAAATAAAAAAAATCTGACCTAACATGACTATCTTGACAGGAATGTTCCAGTTCTGATGGAAACGTGTGTGTGTGTGTGTGTGTGTGTGTGTGTGTGTGTGTGTGTGTGTGTGTATGTGTGTCCGTCCTGCGAGGCTGCACTGCAGCACACACATAATGTGAGGGGACCAGAACCGGTTGAAACTGGTTTAAGGCAGATGAGGAACAATGCAGTCACTGTGCTACAGGGCAGATCGCAAGGAAAAGAAAAAAGGGAGCAAAAGGAGCTCTAATGCACGTTAGCAGGGTCACGTCAGGGTATTACATGCTTCTCCTTCTCATCACAGGCTTCTCCTGCGTGGTCCAGATAGGGCCTGATAGTGAAGCAGGCGCGATGGAGAAGGAAAAAGTCACACTGCAGCTTCGCAGCTTTTCGGTTCGGGTCACAGTATGACGGTGTCACGGTATCGGCGTGGTGGCACGGCCCGAGCCGCTCGCTGTGTGTCAGGCGTAACGTGACCCATGAGCGCTGCGAGGGAAAGTGGGATTTTTTCAGTGGAGAGAGAGAGCGAGAGAGGAAGAAAAGAATGAAGGAAGGAGGGAGGGAGGTGTTTAGTGGTGGCAGAGGGTGAGAGAGTGGTGTGTTTGAGGGGGAGGAAGGAAGGAAAGAAGGATGAAAGGAGGTTGTTTTGCAGTAAAAATGGTCGGAAACGAGGGTGAGGAGTGCTTCATTTGCATGCTTTCACTACTACTGTGTGTGTGTGTTTGTGTGTGTGTGTGTGTGTGTGTGTGTGTGTGTGTGTGTGTGTGTGTGTGTGTGTGTGTGTGTATCAGGTTTTGTTGCTTTATGTGATTTTTCTGCTAGCTTTGCTTGCTGGACCAAATTCGAGGCCTTGTTGTAAGCCTTTCTTTTCCCCATCCTAACGTCCATTTTGGCAGTTTCTGTAACTTGTTTTCGAGTGTGGATGAAAGTCTGCATGGAGGAGAAGGAGAAGGTGGAGAAGAAGGAAAAGGAGAAGGTGAAGGAGGAGTAGGAGGAGGGAGAAGGCCATTTTGGCCCTGCCTGTGCAGAACGTGCAGATGTTAATAACAGTAATGGAGGACAGGCTGCAGTCAGATCACACATTACAATCCAGGCAGAAGCAGTAGGATTAGCGCTGGTGGCTATACTCACTAGCCTATCCTCATCTTCCTGGATTCTCCATACCATGAACTTTACTGTTTCACAGCACGGCTTTTGGGGGATGTTTGGACAAATCTGCTTCTGTACTCTCACGATAAATTTAAAACAATCCAGTTTCATCTTTATTTATAGTCCATCAATAAAAGACACCAGATTATTGGTTTTAATAGGCAAGAAAACAAATTCCGTGATAAGAAAATACAACAGGGTGGTATGATGAACCGTTTACCACCCAAAGATTTGTAAATAGCAACAGCTTTATTCCACTGAGAGTTTTTCCAACAATCTATTAATATTTATGTACAAAGTTATGGAACATCCACGAAACAAATTAGATCCTGTTCTCACTTTAATGATAGAAGCTATAAAGATTACATGCGTCTCTTTATTTCCTGAAGGTAACAACCAAGTTATTCGAAGTTAATTAACAAGAAACCATGACGTGTGAACTTCTCCATCCTCAAGATGGTGGGAAACATACAAGTTAAACAGCATTTACCTCTGAGTGTTATAAAGCGCTGACATTGGAGACTCCTTCTCATCACAGGTGAACAGCCATGATGAAGAAGGGAAAATTACACATTTGCAGCTTCTATGTTTGTGTCACGATATCACGGTATCACGGTATCGGTGTGGTTGCACGGGCCTTCCATCCATGAATATTTAAAAACCTCTCCTTACAGAACTATTAGTTTATTTTTCTAAAGCGTGTGTAAGGTGGACTCTCTGTCAACAAGCTGTTACTATAGAAACGATTCATATAATGCAATAAAAATCTGGGAATTTAAGATGAGAAACTGTCAAAGCTGCAAGAAAATTAATTACCACCTTCTGACCAATCACGATCCAGAATTCAACAGTGTTATAATACAAGCAATACATCAAACGCCCAAAGCTAATGTAGATGGTGTCATGATTGCAGTGTGATTGATGTCTTTTTTTTTCCAGCATATAAAACCCTTTTAATAGCAGTAAAATATCTGTAGTTCTGCATAATTCAGTTTTCCATCAAAATAAACTTGAACATGATGGCTTAATGTTTGTATATATTTTTTATATTTAAGGTAATTTCTAAGGCAAGGACTAATTGTTTTGCCGGAATAAAATATTAACATTACTTTTGTTCTGTATTTTTTTTTTTCAAAAGGGTTTTAGCTCATTTTCTTAAGACCATGGGCGACATGAAAACCCCAGACTTTGATGATCTACTAGCGGCCTTTGACATTCCTGATATGGTCGACCCCAAGGCCGCGATCGAATCCGGCCACGATGACCACGAGGGGCATCTCAAACAAAACGCCCACCATGATGATGACTCTCATGTGCCCTCGACGCCAGATGTTGGAGTAAGCGTTATAGTAAAGAATGTTCGTAACATTGATGCCAATGAACACTCACTTTCAGACAAAGATATCCATTCTTCAGTCGGAAACGGAATGCACAACGGATTTATGACCATGTCGCCTAACAACAGGTTTAGCAAAGATGGCAACAAGCTTCAAAAAAGTGGAAATCGTGGAACCGAAGTGACTGGTTCTAGGTATAACCAGTTCAGTCCTATTTCCAGTGCTGATGAGTTTGATGATGATGACAAGATTGAAGTCGATGACCCTTTGGACAGGCAAAACAATTTACCTTCTTTCAGACCAAATCCACTTACAGGACTTAGCTCGAAGCAAGAGGAGCTTTCCTCTAACCTTTTAGCCAATGGTCCAACTAAGATGGGAACTAATGGCAATTATAACCATTTAAGAGCTGGAAACACCAATACCAATGGTACTTTAGGAAATCCAAATGCCTACAATCCTCCAAAACTAAGAAAAACAGAAGAACATCTCAAAGAGGTACTTAATGGCCAAGATCGAAAGGAAGCAAGAGAACCAGCTGTTGGGTTAAGTATGACCAACCTGTCTCAAGCTAAGGTTAAATCTTCTGCCAAGCTATCATCCTGCATTGCTGCTATTGCTGCCCTTAGTGCAAAAAAGACCAGCATAGACTTGACAGCTGCCGAACACACTGTCAATAACCAGGATTCTCCGAAAGAGGCAAAGGAGAGTCCAAAGATGACAGAAAAGATCCCAGAGCAAGAGTCAGCCCTAGAGCTTGCCAAGAAAATGCTTTCCAAACAACCTGAGAGTCCCTGTAGTGTTACCAGTGAGAACAGCAGCAAAGGGTCTCCATCATCCTCTGCCGGATCCACCCCTGTCATTCCTAAAGTGCGCATTAAAACCATCAAGACGTCTTCAGGTCAGATTAAGAGGACTGTTACTAGGGTTCTGCCGGAGTTTGATTCTGAAGGTCTAAAGAAGGGATTTGACTCTGGATCTATCGTTGTATCTTCATTCCTGTCTTCTCCTTCATCAAATTCTGTTTTGTCATCTACTACTCGAACAGCACTCCCTACCACAGTGGTGGCGACTTCCGGAGGTTCAACAATCGAAGTCACAAAGCAAATGACTATCAAGCCTGTCGCGACTGCCTTTCTACCAGTGTCTGCAGTAAAAACCGCTGGCTCCCAGGTAATCAACTTGAAACTGGCCAACAATACAACAGTAAAAGCCACAGTTATACCTGCTGCATCTGTTCAAAGTGCCAGCAGTGCCATTCTCAAAGCTGCCAATGCTATTCAGCAACAAACCGTTGTGGTACCCGCTTCCAGCCTTGCCAACACCAAACTTGTGCCAAAGACTGTCCATCTTACCAACCTGAACCTCCTTCCCCAACCTGCTTCAGCCTCCGACTTCCACCAGGTTCTGTCTAAACCTCAGCAACCCATGAAGCAAGCCATGATGGCCAGCCAACCTTCTAAGAAAGTGTCACGTGTGCAAGTTCTGGCCAGTTCCCAGAGTTCAGTGGTCGAGGCCTTCAACAAGGTCCTGAGCAGCATCAACCCTGTGCCGGTGTATGTTCCTAATCTTTGCCCTCCTTCCTCAGCATGTATTTCGTTACCATCCCGTGGTTATAAATGCCTTGAATGTGGTGACTCCTTTGCTCTTGAGAAAAGTCTAACTCAGCATTATGACAGAAGAAGTGTTCGTATTGAGGTCACGTGCAACCACTGCTCCAAGAACTTGGTCTTCTACAACAAGTGCAGCCTCCTATCCCATGCCAGAGGACATAAAGACAAAGGTGTAGTCATGCAATGTTCCCATCTTATCTTAAAGCCCATCCCTGCTGATCAGATGATCTTGACTCCATCTGTGACCTCCAGTGCCCCCATTTCAACAACAGGGCACAGTTCTTCTGCAGGAAATCAGGGCAAAACTGAAACCACAGTGATCTCTGCACCTTCTTCGGCTCCTGTAGTTGCTGCCATGCCCCTAGACGAAGACACTTCGCGAGTGTGTCGATCGAACCTGAAGTGCTTGGAGTGTAACGAGGTGTTTCAAGACGAGTCATGTCTGGCCATGCACTATCAACAGGCTGCCGAGTCAAGTTCGCAAGTACGTTAGATCCGCTCTTATGTCTTCCTTAAAGCTTTTATATCAAATTCAGCCAGACGTAAATGTGCATGCAATTCAGTATGATACACAACACAACAACGTAATCTCTATGCATAGCACTTATGTTCATTACAAGATTTTTATTTCCCTTCTGCTGCAGAAAACCTGCACCATTTGCCAAATGCTGCTGCCAAACCAGTGCAGCTTTGCCTCCCATCAGCGAATCCATCAGCACAAGTCTCCGTACATCTGCCCAGAGTGTGGCGCCATCTGTCGATCCGTCCATTTCCAATCCCATGTCACCAAGAACTGCCTGCACTACACACGTCGAGTGGGCTACCGGTCAGTCCTTACATCAGCTCACGTGACCGTTTCTTCATTATTTAATCACTTCATATTGTTGTCTGGTCACAAAAGCTTTTTTTTTTCTCTTCTTGTACATTCGATCACTGTAAAGAGGTAGAGGTAGTGAGCAAGTGTTTAACTTTTGACCACCACCATCTGCCGTAGCGTTGGCAGGTCTGATGTTTCTCCATGCTGGAGGTAGATCTTTTTTTTGTTTGGTTTCGGTTCGAGTTTATTCATTCTTGAGTGTATTCTCTTATTCCTTCATCATACATGGGTGATATTTATTTATATATATATATATATATATATATATATATATATATATATATATATATATATATATATATATATATATATATATATATATATAACTGATCAGGCATAACAGCATGAACTTTTTCAGCAGTTTGAGCTACAGAACCCTGTCCCAGGTTCACCACTGTTCCTTCTTGGAGCACTTTTGATAGATACTGACCACTGCAGACCAAAAACATCCCACAAGAGCTGCAGTTTTGGAAATTCTCTGACAATTTGTCAAACTCACTCAACTCCTCACACTCGCCCATTTTTCCTGCTTCTAACATCAACTTTGAGGACAAAATGTTCACTTGCTGTCTAACAGATTTTCCACCCAGTGAACATTTTGTCCTCACAGATGATGTTATAAGCAAAAAAAATGGGCGAGCGTGGGATGTTCCTGGTCTGAGGTGGTCAGTATCAAAAGTCCTCCAAGAAGGAACAGTGGTGAACCTGGGACAGGGTCCTGTAGCTCAAACTGCTGAAAAAGTTCATGCTGATGGGTCACGACTGTTTTAGCAGCAAAAGGGAACCAACACAATATTAGGCCATAAAGTGATGCCTGATTCATGTAATATCTATTTTTTAAATATTACAATATTGCATAATTGCTATAGTTTTTACCGTAGTTCCAGATTCTGATTGGTCAGAAGGAGTTTTGGTTTGTTTGTTAAAGATGCATTAGATCTAATACTGTATGTTGTCGTTGCTATAGTAACAGCTCGTTCAAGAAGGACCATTTTGGCATACAGTCTGCATAAACGGATTAAAAATGGACAATTGTTCTGTAAGGGCATGTTTATTTAGAATTTATGGAAGGAGTCTCCAGTGTCAGGGCTTTGTAACAGTGTGAGGAAAATCTCTAAAGCTTCGTGATATCATTTTTAGAACTTTCTGTTTTATTAGCAAAATCAGGATATCTAAGATTAATCTCCTCATCACTCCATCCTGTTGTTGATTGTTTTCCTATAACAGAACGTCCATTATTCCTTTCTAATTTTTCTGCATGAGATCAGGAGTTGAAACTCTTACAGACCTGGCAGCCACGTTCATGCTTCACATTGTTACGGTCATCTCGTTGATATGAAGTCAAATCACAGCACTTCTCTGAAGGCATAAAGGTCCAGTCCTTTTGTCTTTCTTCTGTTTATCCTCAGATGTGTCCACTGTAGCGTGATCTTTGCTGACGTTGCCGCTCTCAAGTCACACACCCAGGGTTCCCACTGTGAAATCTTCTACAAATGCCCTATCTGCCCCATGGCCTTCAAATCTGCCCCGGGTACTCACTCCCACGCCTACACTCAGCATCCGGGGGTAAAGATCGGAGAGCCTAAGTGAGTCTCGGGTTTATTGTGTATGCATTCATTTTCAGAAAAAGATTAACGTAAATGCTGATTTATAAATAAAAGGTTTGCTTAAAACTTGGTTTAAAATAAATAGAGTACAGATTTAAAGTTTATTTAAATAAGCGAGACCAGTCGGCTCTTTTACCCCCACTGCCGTGTTTTGTTGTCCAAACAGTGACAGAGTAGAAACCAAATCCTCCACAGTGTCTTGTAGATTTGTTTATTTTTCTCCACAGTAATCAGCAAGCACTCGCTAATGAAAAGAGCAGGTGGCTTCTTTGTGGTTCGGGCGTGACGGTCAGGAACTGTAATCGCACCTCGACTGAACGAGGCTTATTAAAGACCTGTGAAACGTGTATTGACTCTCGATGTAACTGCTGAGTGAACGTCTTTCAATACTTCCATTATTATATTCCTCTGTATAACAGATGTGACTGTGATTGAAGCATATCCGGTCCGACCGTATTTGTTCACACTTCATCGTATCCATTCTGTAGCGCTAGCTTTGTTTAACGTTCTGTTGTTGCGTTACGAGTCTTCTGTTAAGCGACATTTCGCACGTACGCAACTGTTTTCTCAAACAGTGCAGGAATAACAGAAACTTTCATTATTATTTGTTATATAATTACCAAGCGCTGAATTAACGTCCTAATAATAACCCGGTCCTGCAGCCGAGAACTGACTGAAATAAAATTAATTGAATTGAATTAAACATTTAAAACAGTCTTTAATAATTAATAATGCTGAAATTTATTCTTTATTACAGTTCCACTAATATGATTAATATAAATTAAACTGACAGTAAGAATTTAACATTTATGGAAGGAGTCTCCAGTATCAGAGGTAAAGAGGCAACTTTTTACCAACATCCCAGAATATTAAACATAAAACATTAAAATAATATAATTAATAATTAACTGCAGGGACTCAATTAGTAATTTTTATGCTGTCGTATATTAGGAATTTACTATTTACAATTAGTAGTTATGGGGATTTTACGTCATTATTTTGCTGTATGATAAAAATGAAATAAGATGCAAACATTTATGGAAGGAGTCTCCAGTATCAGAGCTCCAGCTGTCAATTTTCTTTTGCATTTTATTGACTTTTCTCCTGTAGCATAACTTGGACATTCCAGAACAATGAACATAACCAAAACCTGACAAACATTAAATAAAGAAAAAATAAATAAAACAACACATAATGCTGATTATTTTCCTGTAAAAGCGTGGCATGATGTTTAATCATTAACAAATCTAACATAATAACATAACATTTTTTTGTAGGTTGATCTACAAATGCTCCATGTGTGATACCGTCTTCACGCAACAGATTCTTCTATACACACACTTTGACCAGCACCTTTCCAGTCAGAAAGTGTCTGTCTTCAAGTGTCCAGACTGCTCCATGCACTACGCCCAGAAGCAGCTCATGCTGGATCACATTAAGGTGATGATGAAGATTTTCTGGACACCAAAAACATTTATGGCATTTGGCAGATGCACTTATCCAGAGTGACTTACAAATTAGCATTGAAGCTGGCTGAAGAAGCCCACAGTGGTAAATTGGTGGTGCTGGGATTTGAACTCATGACCTTCCGGGCCAAGGTCTAATGCTAAAGCACTGAGCTACAACCTCTCTACTAATAGATCTTATTTTGCAGATCATTTACAAACTGTGTCCTAATCCTCTGTTCTTTCTTTACAGTCCACACACGGGACACTGAAGAGCATCGACGGTCCCCCGAACCTCGGCATTCATCTCCCACTCAGCAGCAAGCCCATCAACTCCCTGACCCCCAACTCCAACAGCAAAGACTTGTCTCCTCTAAACAGTCAGGACAAAATGGACAAGAAGCCGTCGTCTCCTGTGAAGAAAAGCGCTAACGGGACCACCATCCACACTAAGGGTGTCTCGTCGTCTGTCTCGTCCTCGTGTCCTGGGTGGACGTGTAAGGAGTGTGACCGTCTCTTCACACAAAGAGAAGTCTTCATCGCTCATATGAAGAGAGAACATGGGAAGGTAACGAGGAAATCTGTGGAATTTCTTATTTAATAATCAGTAAAATAATCTACACTATTGTGGCAAAAGTATTTGGACACCTGACTTTTCCTGCGATATCTGCTTCCACTTCAAACTGTTAAAAATTGAAAGCAGGAGCATGACATTTTTTTCTTAAACTAGAAGACCCAAACCTGTTCCCATGACAATGCACAAAGCCAGCTCCATGACAATATGCTTTCCATGGGATGGAGTGGAAGACCTTCTTCTATAGAGCTCCAAACCTACTGAACAATGAGTGTGACTGCACCCCAGGCCTCCCCACCTCACCTCAACTCACCTCACCTCACCTCACCTTACCTCCATCAGTACCTGACTTTACTAACACCCTTGAGGCTGAATGAATCTCCACAAATTTTCACAAAGTCTAGTAGAACATCTTTCCACAACAGTGGAGTTTATTCTAACAGGACATGAGGACGGAATGCAGAATGGGAAGCACATACCAATCTATGGTCAGGTGTCCACAAACGTTTGTCCATATAATGTAGATTAATTTGGTATAATTAATAGGAATAGTACGAGAAGTTTCATCTTCACCTCTGATTGTTACAGTACACTGACACTGGAGACTCCTTCTATAAACGCACCATTAGCACATTTCTCTTCTGCAGAATACTTTCACACACGTTCCTTAACTTCTACATCACTGTGCACATTGTGTGCAGCTCAAACATGTCACACAGATTGTCGGGGCGGTTATATAACGGATCGGCGCGTGTAATTTGCGGCAATCAAAAATCAACAGTGATAAGAGGAAACACGTGACAACAATTCGCTTTGATTCGTCCCGCTGAACCTGGATGTCAAGTGGACGCCATGAGGAAATAATGGCTTCTAAATGAACAGTTCAGGAGGATAATACGAGGCCTTTAAAGGGAAATAACCCACTTTGCCCTGGGATTAAGCGAGTCGTGACGCGGGGGCTGATGAGTTTTAACGCGCGGCGAGGCGGTCGTAGCGCAGACGTCGTCTGGGGGAGGGGCTGAACAGCGGGGAAGGGTTATTGTTGTCACGAAAACAAATTCACAAGTGTTTTTATAAACGATACAAAGGCAAGCGATTAAAGCCGTACCTACTGTGAACATTAATCAGACGTATTATTTCCATGTTTTGTTTTGTACAATTGTCCTTTTGTTAGCGTAATCCATGTTTTAAACGAAACTTTTCCTTTTTTCTCTTTTCTTTCTCTCTGCAGCAACTGAAGAAACATCCGTGTCGACAGTGTGACAAGTCGTTCAGTTCTTCACACAGTCTCTGCAGACACAATCGGATCAAACACAAAGGCGTTCGGAAAGTTCACTCCTGTCCGTGAGTACTGACGAATTAGTACATTTTTCAATTCATCAAATTGGACAAAAATAAAAAGCAGAATGGGCAAAAGTATTGGGACACGTGACTTTTTCAATCACGTTGTTTTTTTTCATACTATTAGTGCAAAGTTGGAGGCACACAATTGTAGAGAATGCTTTGGTTAAAATTTTCCCCTTAATCAAACCAGGAGACCCATTTCAGTTCCAGCATGACAATGCTCCTGTGCACAAAGCCAGCTCCATGATGATCTACTTTCCATAGAACATCTTCTGCTATTGAGCTCCAACCCTATTCAACACCTTTTAGGATTTTTAGAGTCCAAAATCAAAACCAGTGATTTGTACTGGATGTAAAAGATCAACACAATGAGTCTGCTGGTTTAGGTTGACGGAAATTAATTAGTTCATGGATTTTATTTTAGTTACATTTCACTTTGAGACGATTTTGGAGACTAATTGCTATTACTAAGATTATAATTATGAGGCCTTGGGGTCTTATGGGGTCTTTAATTCAGTTTTGGGAAGAAAGTGATAAAGCAAGTCGTAAAACACAACGATGATGATGATGATGGTGACGGATAGTTATGATGATGTTTTGTAGTAACTGTAACACTGTAACACTCATACTCTTTAATAAACGGAGGCTTGTGTGCTGATTTCCTCCCGTAGCCACTGCCCCGACTCCAAATGCACTTTTACCAAGAGGCTGCTGCTGGAGAAACACATCCAGCTGATGCACGGCATTAAAGATGTGGAGAGGAAAGTGGGGATGGAGTCCAGCAGCACAGAGGAGTGCACTGTTAAAGACCAGGTGATTACAGAAGCAGATACAACAAACCTGCCTTTCCCTTTTACCTTCCTGTTATTATTATTATTATTATTATTATTATTATTGCGAACAGTATTATTCTATTCACAGTGTTTCTGCCTAAATTATTAATTTCTATAATAATAATAATAATAATAATAATAAGAAGAAGAAGAATCATAATAATAATAATCATAATACATATATAATTCATTGATATAACTTATACATATAAAGCCTTTATTACTCTCATTATTTCTCCACGTAACCTCACCTTCAGTGGGAAGAATTAAAACTGAAAAAATAAAACTGTAATGTTGGAAATTCATTAAAATGCTCACGTTTGTTCGTTTTCCCGCCATATTTCCTCTTAAAAAGAAAAAAAAATAGACTTTGTGACAAAGTTTTGCTGTTTTGATTAAAGTTTTGTTTTGTGCAGATTTATAGTTTTAGATTCAGATTATAAGTCTAATAATTAAGATGTGCGTAACCCGACTCTGAATATGCAGAACTTTCCATAACTGTTAGACTCTGAACAATGTCCTTGTTTGTGTGAGCAGGTACGGCGTCCCAAACGAAAGCTGAACTCTGACGGTGAGGACGCCGAAGAAGAAGAGGAAGAAGAGGAGGTGGAAGAAGTTGCAGAAAAGGAAGAGGTTCGACGTAAGGGGATACCTGGCCGGAAGCGTACGTCCTCCTCGTGCCCTCAGCCCTTAAAGAAGCTGAAGGTGAGCGTTGTAAAGACTCAACGGTGCGCCGTGTGCAGCTTCTCCACCACCGAGCTGCCGCTTTTCCAGAAGCATCTCCCGTCGCACAAGACGGACGGCTCGTCGCACCAGTGCACCGAGTGCGGCCTGTGCTACACGTCGCGCCACTCGCTCGCGCGACACCTCTTCATCGTGCACAAGATGAAGGAGCCTCCGAGCGCCGAGCAGCAGGAGAACGCTCCGAACGTTCCGGACACGCAGTGCAGGGTGTGCGGAAAAACATTCGACACCGAGCCGGCGTTAAACACACACATGCGCACTCACGGCATGGCCTTCATCAAATCCAAGAGACTGCGCGTAGCCGAGAAGTGAGACAGAACCACGCCAGAACTGCGTTCGAGACCCAACCGACCTCCAGACAGATTGAGATAAAATGCAGAAAAAAACAGGGAAAGTTCCAGGAAAAAAAGAGCACGGCCTTAAATATGCACACGTTGTTGTTTATTGTTGAAATGTGAAAACGCGGACCACGGAGACCCGGTTCTGCGTCTCGCTTCTGCGTCTCACTTCTGCGTCTCGGTTCGCCACACGTACATCCTCCATCTCTATGAATACACATATATATGAGAAATGTATAAATATAAATAAGCACACTTGTGTGTTGGGGGATATGTAATATATTGAAAGTGGAACTACGTGTAATTTAAATATCTACGAGAAACACATTTTGTACACTTTATGATAGATGTTTGTATGGATGTTCTGATAGATCTTTTATACGGCAGAAGTTTTATTTTCTATTCTATTAGACCCCGTCTCGTCGCCCTCTTTCTGCAGCTCAGAAAACTCAGAATTGGCTTAAAGGACGTTGTAGACAGACGTGTACGGTATTTGCAAAGCTTGTGTCTAAGTCATCAGTCACCTCGTGAAAGACGTTTTTCACATTTCAGAAAATATCTCAGAAAATTCGGATTGTCACCTGAATACCTCCTGCTGTACAATTCAGCCTTCAGAATTTAGACCAACGCCCCATGCCCAAGTAGAGCCTCTTTCAATAAAAATAGCATAATAAATCATCATTGCAGGCAAAGTTCTGTTTTAAACTGGATCTACACCCTTCCTCTTAAAATTATTATTAATGTTCTTTCTGTCTGTGTGAGAGATGTAGATCATTTTATTTCAACAAATTTCAAACCTCCAATTTGTGTTCATTTAAAAGGCTAAAGGTGTGAAGGATAAACTAAACCAGCACTCGTCTCTTTCGCCACACTAATAGAAAGCATTCATAATTTCATCTAAAAGTAGTGATTGGTCTCAAAATCACGAAAAATATTTCTTATCTGACATCAATCAAATATCGCCCTCAAATGATGATGTTTTACAGCCAGAACATATATTTCAATACGGCATGTTGTGGTTACATAAAACTATCCGAAAATTTAACCCAACTAACATTAGAGACCATATCACAAGGGCACAATTTTTATAACAAGCTCCGCCCACTGTTTTTACATCAGACGTGTGAATTCTGCAGTGTGTGAAGATATTTCAGTATTAATTCCTCACTGTGTGTGTAACTCAACTCTGAATACCCTCAACCAGACACCAAAAACATTTCATTACATTTCTCTTTGTTTCTTTTGGTCCCAGTTGATTTTCAAGACCTTTCAGATTTGTATTTATTATTAACACAATACAGATAATGATTTCGTATTAAGGGGTTTTTCCCCCCTGCTTTTTTTCAGTTTTTTCTCTGATTTTATTTCCTTTATTTTTTTATTAATGTCTTTTTTTTTTAATTGTTTGCTTTAATCAGGACCTTCTGAAATACAGACGCAGGGCAAAACACTGCATTGATGGTATGTTTTAGTACTTTTTCTGTTCTGCCCTGCTGTTTTCCGCACATTTCTTCTTTGCTCGGCTGCTCATCCTTTAATTTGCTTTGCAAAATTCGATTTTCAACAAGGAGAACGTGTCTAAAAACGTGAAACTGGAATGCTTTTTTCCAAGCTGTTAGCCGTTAGCTGGTGAGATACGTGAGATATTGTATAAGCAAATACTAACAATAAAAAAAATCCTTTATTCCTGAGATACATTTGTTCAGGATTCACACACAAGACACAGGTTTGATGTATTTTTTTGTTGTTTGTTTTGTTTTTTTACTTTTTTGGATAAATGAACATTCGTGAGAAGCCGTTTGTTTGTGCATGAGAGATGTTTTACGATGGTCGTTTCTTAGGCTGTCTTGCTGCTGTTCTGTAGAATCGTCCGATGTTTGTGTAAAAAAACACATAAATAGTTATTGTCAATAAACAATACGAAATACAAACTGTCTCCTGGCATCATCAAGCATGTACAGATAGCACAGATTGTTATCGTTCACATGGTCAAGCGGTTGATGGAATTACATTTATTTTTTGTTAAAGATCATTTTATTTATGTTTATTGTTTTCATACTTAGACATAATTGATGTATTAAAGGCCCAACTTTCAATAAAACTTTCAGAAGGTACAGATAAACAAGGAGGCAGATTAGGTAATGATGCAAAAGTGATGGAGCAGATCAGGTAACCATTATGACACTAATAGAATATTTGGTTATGATAGTTATAAAGAGGATGCTGATTGGGTAACAATAATGACATGGATGGAAAGTTTGTTTTTAGCAGTTATATAAGAAATGCAGATCAGGTAACAACAATTACACAAATGGAAGTTTTAGTCACAGTTACACAGGGGATGCAAAAAGGGTAACAATAATGACAGAATGAGGTTTTGGATATTACATTTATACAGAGGATGCAAATCGTGCAACTATAATGACACTGATGGAAGGTTTTTATCACAACTGTTACAAGAGGGATGCAGATCAGGTAACAACAATGGCACAAATGGAAGTTTTGGTCCCAACAGTTACACAAGGGATGCAGATCAGGTAGCAACAATGGCATATAATGGAAAGTTTGATTTTCACAGTTACACAGGGGATGCAGATCAGGTGACTGTAATGGAACAAATAGATGTTTTAGTTCAAACATTTGCAGAGGAAATGCAGATCAGGTAACAACTGTGGCACAAATGGAAGTTTTGGCCTCAGACGTACCACACAAGGGTTACAGATCAGGTAACGACAGTGACATGGACGACTTGGTTGTGTATTAAATAAGAGCTCCTGACTAGTGGAAGGAAATAGAAGTCCACTAGATGTTAATGTGTTTGACCAAATTTGATGAAAGTATTTCTTGTTAAATATATAGATAATATTGCAGGTCATTGGAGTTCATTTCAGACTGAATTCATAAACATGCCTTGAAAACACAGGTGTAACCGAATCACTGACCTTTGTTTCCGTGAAACATCGATTTGCACGCAGAATTGAAAGATCTCCAGCCTTCTGTAATCACATCTCCTGTCCTTGTTATTTAAATGTGCCCCATCATAGCCAGCCTGAATGTGAAGATGCTGCAGGTCAGAAAGACCACCGTCCTGTCAACCCTCTGCCTCTTCCTCTGCTCCTGCATGTGGACTGCATGTGGACTCAACATCAGCACCAGATGTGCTCAGGATGCTCTGATGTTTCTTACAGAATTGAACAGGAGTCAACCAGAGAAATATGCAGTGCTGAGTAAGTCATTGTCTCATCTATAACCTGCTATAATGTCCTTATGATGGTTATTACATGATAAATGAACTGGTGAGAGGGTTTTCTTCTAAAAAGAAGAATTTTAGACATTATTAGTGCTTATTGGTCAGTCTAACAATATATTAATATTTATTTATTCAAGTTTTTTAGTATTAAGTCACAATATATCAGGTGTCCAACCCATGTAAAGCAGATTTTCATGAAGCTGGCTTTGATGCCTTCAGCTTTGTGTTAACAGTTCAGAAAGACTTACATATAGCTGGAAAAGTCGGGTGTCCCAATACTGTGCCACACAGTATGTATAATTAAGCAAATGGATATTATTGCAATATTTTTTTTTTATTAATCTCACGTCTACTTTTAGATATTATCACAACTTTCAAGCTTGAAACTGTGGCACTGTTTCCATCACAGTGTGACTCTATTTTCTTTAGAATAGCACAATTTAGTTTCTGTACTACAACATTATGCATTTTCATCCATTTAAACTTACATTAAATGTTGTAGTGTTAGAATGACAACGTTACTGAGTCGTTTCTAAATCCCTTAACGTTACTGAATATCAGCTATAAAACAGACATTTCTCAGAGCTGTGGTGTGAAATTAAATGAGCGAAAGTGTCTTGAATACTGTGAATAATCTGATTTATTTAGGAATATCATAAAGAGAAATCTTCGATACATTCGACTAAATTCCAGATACAGAAAAATCTGTACTTACTGAAATACACAAACTAAACAACTCAAATTCCTTCCTTTTATTATGTCTATATTCTGTCTAATCCAATAGTACTTCAATATTATCTACCATAAAATCTATACATGTAGTTATTTCCTAATAATTACTGTATCATATAAATGTAACCGTGAATGGATAATTAATAAATAAATAAATAAATAAATAAATAAATAAATAAATAAATAAATAAATAAAACTATGATACCCTCAACTTATTTCTGAAATATAAGAGGAATAAAACACTGCTGGAAAATTATCTTGTATGTGTGTGTGTGTGTGTGTGTGTGTGTGTGTGTGTGTGTGTGTGTGTGTGTGTGTGTGTGTGTGTGTGTGTGTGTGTGTGTCAGTGTACGATGCACTGGGGAAGATGGGAAGCGATGTTGAAGGTGGCAATGTGAATAGAGTCGGCTCTCTGCAGGAGTGTTTGTCTGTAAAAGGCCCTGGATTTGGAGGACATTACTGCCAGGTGTTCCTCAAACAGGTATCTGCTTCAAACACATCTGGAAAAACATTTTTATATTCATTTAAAATATATATTTATTAAAAAACTTTTATACACATCTGATATTGATTGTTAAAGCTAGTGAGGCATTATTAATATCTGACCTTCGAGAGAGAAAAAACTCCATGTCGTCTTGAACTGATTACATTTGGAGTAAATGCTTTAAACTCTTTGTGTCATGTGTGGTGTTGTCATGTAGGGGGTTCTGGAGTATTTTGTAGGTGTTTGTGTGCCTGATTCCTGCAATGAAGCAGACGTCAGCGCTCTTATAGTCTATGGTGAGATATTTATTCATCCTTGAACCAAATTAACCACCAGAACATCTGTTTTTCAAGAATCAGGTGTTTCTACAGATGTGCAGGGTTACTATAGGTCAGGGTCAAGAAAGCTTGTCCCATAATCATGTCATCTGTTCAAAAAATAAATAAATTTACACCATCATTTTATAATAATGGTGGAAAATGTGGAAAAACTAAAAAGTTAACGGTGATGAAATGAGAGAAACAGCTGTTCAGTTTAAAAGGTATTTTTTTCATGTAAAAACAAATTGTTCTATGTTTTGTGGGGATTTGCCATGACAACACTGATCTGGGGTGTGTGTGTGTGTGTGTGTGTGTGTGTGTGTGTGTGTGTGTGTGTGTGTGTGTGTGTGTGTGTGTGTGTGTGTGTGTGTAGAAGATTATCTACAGGGTCGTACCCCCATCATTCCTCCTGTACCGCATCTGCTTGATTCAGAAAACACACTGAGACCTTTTATGACTCGGTGTATCAGAAATAACATGACACCTGATTTGTCTGCCGTAATGTGTCTGTAAGTAACAGCACACACACACACACACACACACACACACACACACACACACACACACACACACACACACACACACACACACATATACCCACAGAGTTTGTCCTAAACCACACAAAAGAGAACAGAAATATATTTTTGTTTTGTTTTTTTGCTCTCAGGTGTGTGTGTATCATGATGGTGGCTCTGCCTCTTGTGGTCACTGGCTGTGTAGCTGTTGTTCAGTGGAATAAAAAGAGAGAAGCAAGGTCAAAGGTCGACCCTGAGAACTACGGATCGATTCTGACCGCCTGTTCAGCCAATCAAAGCAAAGAATCCATTTTACTCCAAAACACACAAATGCAGGAGAACTACAGAGAGAGAGAGGAGGAGGGGCGAGACACTGGCAAGTACACACACACACACACACACACACACACACACACACACACTCAAACCTACATTTTTATATATTAAATGTTGACTCATAAATTAAATCAACCCGTTTTCATTTAATTTACATATATAGTCCTGATGTCGCCCAAATCTCCTTATAAGGTCTTGAATATGATTTCATGAAGACTTTATGAAGTTTAAATTTTAATTAGTGGACTTAATAAAAATGACATTATTGTATAATGACAGATTCGTAGTGTGAATATTTTCATATATAAGAAGTCGATAAAGAGTGATGATGATCACTGCTTTACCTTTTTCCATATATGGACACAATGATGCACTGATATACTGTACATTTACACACATGGCTGATGTTATATTATATATAGATTATCTTCTCTCTGGATCTCATGTGTCTGTCCCTCAGGTCGTCTGATGTTGTGTCTGCGTTCTCTTTCCATCCGCTCCACTGGTGTGTGTTGCGGTGAAGGTGTGTGTTCCAGAAGCAGTTATCTGTCTCTCAATGGCATCCGTATTCTCAGCCTCTTCTGGATTATCTGTGGACACACGGTGCAGCTCAGCTCCTGGGGCGGCCTCGGTCTGATCCACACACACACACACACACACACACACACACACGTGCAGATAGATCAGCGGAGTCTCTGTTATCTTCTATGATGTTTTGTTTCTTGTACAATACAGAAATTGGACCGATATTGAATTATTATTTTCCTTTATAGTTACAGTTAATGTTTGTGGAACGATTCAGTTCCTGTTATAGCAGCGATAAACATCCGTTCCCTCAGACTGCAATTTCATTTGCCCTAAAGAGCTCAGAAATCTTCATCAGTAACTCTGACTGTTACAAAGCACTGACACTGGAGACTGGTTTTATGTGAATGAGCTGTTGCTATAGAAACCATAAGTATCAGAACAAACACATTATGAGAAATATGCACTACACTACCGTGCTGTGTTGTGTGTGCAGTGTTGTGTGTTGTGTGTGCAGTGTTGTGTGTTGTGTGTTGTAGATAACAGGAAGAGATGGAGAGCGGCGATGGAGAGAGATCCTCTGTACGTGGTGGCCTTCAGTGGACCGGTTTATCTCGCTGTCGATACTTTTTTATTACTCGGGTAAGAAAACCGGAGGGAATTCAGCGCTGAACACTACACGATATCAATGTCACTGCATTTAACTTTTTTTTTTACTTTTTTATTTATTTATTGTATTTAATAAAATTGTATTAAATTTTCACAGTGGACTCCTGAGTGCAAAATCTTTCCTCAGCTGCATCCAGAGATCAGACGATAAGATGAGCCTCCGACTAATCGCTCACTTCCTGTTTAGGAGGTTCAAGAGGTTTGGAATATATAAAAAAAAACAAATAAAATATTATTTAATTATATTAATTATTTACTTACTTCAATACTATTTAAATTTATAATACAATTTAATTTAAAATCCCTCTTGGTTATATATATATTTTTATATTTTACTTTATATATTTACAATTTTTTCATGGTTCTTTTGAAAAATAAATATAAATTAATTCATGTGCTTATTGTTATTGTTAATGTGTTCATCATGAGTGTGTGTGTGTGTGTGTGTGTGTGTGTGTGTGTGTGTGTGTGTGTGTGTGTGTGTGTGTGTGTGTGTGTGTGTGTGTGTGTGTGTGTGTGTGTGTTTTTGTGCGTGTTCAGGATCCAGCCGTTGCACTTCTTCATCGTGTGTGCGATCGTTGCTCTATTCTCGTTTCTTCCCAAAGGTCCATTCTGGTTCATGGCTGAAGATCAAACGCTGAACTGTAAAGAGTTCTGGTGGTCCAACCTTCTGCTCATCAACAACCTGATCACCATCACACACACAGTACATAAAAAAACACACACATTTTAATTTATACCTGTAAAATGTTGATGTAGGTCATGCTGGAGCAGGTTTGGGTCTCCTAAAGTAAACATTTTATGCTCCTGCATCCAAAGACCAGATCCTGTACAATTGTGTGCTTCCAACTTTGTGCTACAAGTTTGGTGGAAAAACACATATGGGTGGAAAAGTCAGGTGTATCAGTATAAATATGTTCTTGTTTATTTAAAGTGTGCACCATGGACCTGGTACCTCTCAGTCGATTTCCAGTTCTACATGATGACTCCATTCCTAATTTTTCTCCACAGACTGTGAGTATGATTTCAACCAGTGGCGGGCCGTGTATTTGGTACCTGGGCCTTCAGAGGGGACATACCCGACTTAATCCACCTCTTAATACCACCACTATCACATCACGATTATAGAAACCATCAATACAATACAAAAACACAATATAACAACACGTGCACTACAGAGAGAGAGACGTTTCACATCTGGAGGTAAAAACTATTTTACTAAACCAAGAAACCCAGTTAAGACTCCAAACCTCTACACTACAACCACAACTGTGCACCTACAACATCTGGAGCAGTTTAGAATTGATATTTGTCTAATAATATGACAAAAACATTCAAAATGTAAATAAAACGCAACCTAGAGACACAGACTCATAATGTGCAGCGCCCCCCAGAGGCTGTAATCCAGTGGTACCGCTCGTATTCACTGGTCTGGAAGTGAAGAACAAACCCTTTCTCGATACTGATACTGGCGTCTACACGTGATGCTGGGTGAAGGAAATAACCCAGTTTATGTCTGTCATTAACATAAAAACATACCACACTTCTTTAGAAGCACTGCAACCTGCCTATTCCATCTATTATAGTATATTACTTTAATCTCAGGAATAAGCACGTGTTTGTGGGCGTGGCCTTCGCTCTGTTGGCGATGTCGTGCGTTTCCAGTTCTCTAATCACCGCGTTTCTGCACTTACCTGTTCACCAACCCACAACTCTGTGAGTAAACCTCACTGTTTTTTACTGAAAACACACACACACACACACACACACACACACACACACACACACACACACACACACACACACACACACACAAATAGTACATACAATTACATAATCAGGTGTCCACAAACTTTTGGCTATCTTCTTCTTCTTCTTCTTTCGGCTTCTACCATTAGGGGGCGCCACAGCGGATCCTCCGTCTCCATCCCCCCCTGTCCTCTACATCTGACTCTTTCAAACCAACTACCTGCATGTCTTCCCTCACCACATCCATAAACCTCCTCCTTGGTCTTCCTCTTTTCCTCCTTCCTGGTGTCTCCATCCTCAGCATTCTCCTACTGATATACCCCATGTCCCTCCTCTGCACATGTCCAAACCATCTCAATCTCACCTCCCTCACCTTGTCTCCAAAACGTCCTACATGCACTGTCTCTCTAATAAACTAATTTCTAATGCTGTCCATCGTCGTCACGCCCAACGAACATCTCAACATCTTCAGCTCTGCTACCTCCAGCTCCACCTCCTGTCTTTTACTTAATGCCACTGTCTCTAATCCATACAACATCTCAGGTCTCACCACAGTCCTATAAACTTTCCCTTTCACTCTCAAACTTTTGGCTATATACATTGTATATTTTTGTATAATTTTATATTCATAAAATATATTCATTACATTTGACATTATCGCATATATAATTATTTGAATTATATTTGAATTTATTTAAATAAATTATTTTTATTTCAATTATATTTGGTTTTATTTTTTCTGTTTTTCTCCTCAGTGAATCTGAAAACTACTTTGAATATTATTACAACAAGCCGTACACCAGACTGGGCCCGTACCTGCTCGGCATCCTCGCTGGGATTTACATAGTGACCAAGAAAGAAGATCTCATAAAGCACCGGGTAAATACTGCATAAATACGGAGTTAATACTGAATACATACAGAATAAATATCAAATTAAAACTAAATAAAAACAAAATAATTACCAAATAATACAGAATAAATACCAAACATTTAAATAATAAATACTGAATAATGCAAAATAACTACTTAATAAATACATTGCAGAATAAACAGAATGTTTGTGCACAGCTGTTTGGTTTTCTGCTGATTAGTCACATGTTTATAAGCTCAGTGTTTTCTAAGAATGTTCTCAGTGTTGTGTTTGTGTGCGCAATTTATATTTTCTTAAAAATGTGCAGTTGTTTGAATGAATACATGCAAAAACTCAACTGGAAATAATGTATGAAGTAGATAAGAAGGTTTATGGATTTCCTAATGGAGAAATATTTCTTGTTTTCCTCAGTGGCAGGCGGCTGCTGGTTGGCTCGTCTCGCTGTCCATCATGGCCCTGATTGTGGCGTTTGCTTACATGCTGAGGGGTCAGGGGTCACCAGGTCATGCTGTGTATCAGGGGCTCCATCGCTCACTGTGGGCTCTGGCTGTGTCCTGGATCATCATTGCCTGTGAGGAGGGATACGGAGGTACGAGCAGCGAGAAAAGTAGTCCAGATATAATCCATCAGAATACACAGAAACCTAAAGAACCCATAAAGGAAGCCCTACTACCAGTTCAATCACCATATCACCTTCCCATCACCCCGTGTGTGTGCTGCAGGCTTCGTGAAGAAGTTCTTGTCCATGAGTGTGTGGGTTCCTCTGTCCAATATCAGCTTTGCCTGCTACCTCGTCCACCCTCTGCTCATCTTACTGTACAACTTCAATCAGCAAACTTTAATCCACTACACAGACCTCAACTTCGTAAGTGTCTGTGATCAAACATCTGGAAAATCAATTCAAATAATTGTTTAATTCAATTAAGAAACGTCAAACTTCACGTGAGAATTTTATTCCTGCTTTTTTCCTGTAATGAAATTCAGAATTCTGTAGTTTTTACATGCAATAATTTGTTTTGTAAATGTAAAATTTCAATATTTCTTTTTATATGTAATTGTTACACAAGCCTGAGCTCTGTTTCTCTCTCTGCAGTTGTATCTGTTCCTCGCTCACTCGTTCCTCACTGTGTTTCTCGGTTGGGTTCTAAGCGTGTTGATTGAGAAGCCGTATCAGCTCCTGAGCTCAACATAAACACACCAAACCGAAACGTCGCACAACTGCATTACTGCATTAATGTCAAAAAGCTGAATTCTGTACAGTGTAGAGATGTGCACATTTTAATTATATATATATATATATATATATATATATATATATATATATATATATATATATATATATATATATATATATATATATATATATATATATATATATATATATATATATATATACATAGTGTGTGTGTGTGTGTGTGTGTGTGTGTGTGTGTGTGTTGTTGTGTGATGGAGAATCTTGGTGTGTTGGTATTTGATGGAGTTCCACAAAAGCTTCTACTTCAGTTTAAGTCTTTTCTTTGATGAACATCTCGTTCTGGAGCTCGTTCCACCTGCATTACTTCTCTTTGAGTCCTGTCACGGCAATAATGGGAAAAAATGTTTAGAAATTGTTTGAAAAGATGTTTGGTGTTTAGAGACTGTACACTGACCCACATAATCAACCTGAAGAGCTCTTTAGCTTCAAGTGATTGTAAATACAGTTTAACGCAAATTAACCAAAAATGTTTATTTTGAGAATTTGAGTATATGTTTGGTGATTACAGAATAATCCTGGAAAAGACACACACAAAAACACACACACACACACACACACACACACACACACACACACACACAGCACAACACAACACAACACATAAGATGTAAAAAAAATTAAATAAAAGTTTGTTTTAAGTAAATGATTTAGAACTGCTGAAGTTTGTTTAGTGAAACTTCGCCCTCTTGTGGACTCTCTTGGTAGTTGCAAATAATTAAATTATAGGTTATTTAGGAACATCTAGAATATTAAATAAGTTAAACAGCAAAGTGAATTACCTGCTCTAAATTTACTCACACACGTTTTTTACTCACACAAGGTTTGTGGACACCTCATAAGATTTGTAGGTGCTTTTTGAACATCTGATTCCTCATATTTAGTCCACATTTGCTGTTATAATGAGCTCCACCCTACTGAGAAGATGTTCCACTAGATTTTGTGAAGATTTATTTAGCTACAAGGGTGTTAGTAAAGTCAGGTACTGATGTAGGTGAGGTGAGGTGAGGAGGCCTGGGGTGCAATTGAGTTGAAGTTCTATAGCAGGAGATCTTCCACTCCAACACATGTAAAGCAGATCTTCATGGCGCTGGCTTTGTGCACAGGGGTGATGTCATGCTGGAACAAGTTTGGGGTCTCCTTGTTCAAGTGAAGGGGAAATTTCATGCTCCTGCATCCAAAAACGTCCTGTACAATTGTGTATACAACTTTGTGTAACAGAACCATATGACTGGAAAAGTCTGAACCATTGATATAAAGATTTGTCCAAATTGTTGAGTGAAGCTGATGTGGGAGATGATCTACAGAAACAACACTCTGAAAGTCACTGTGTATCATAAACGAGACTAAACGAAACACTAGAAAGGTTTTGTGTTTTGTTTTGATGGGGTGGAAAAAAGAGATTCTGACAACAGACTGAGGAAGAAAATACAAGATAAAAGATAAAATACTAAGAAGAATACGAGAAATTAAGAAGATAAAAATACTGAGGTGGAAATGGAAAGATGTTAAAAAAAAAGTTAGAAAAGAATAATGTAATCATAAAAAACATTAAAGAGGAAAAAAAGATTGATTTGAAAAAAATTAGAAAATTAAAATACTGAAAGTTGAAAAAAAGGAAATTGAAACAGTGAGTGGGGGAAACAAAAAAAGAAATCGAATAAAAAATAAGAAAATAAGATACAATTACATAAAATGATAAATAAATAAATAAAATCTACTTTTTTGGAAATTCTGAGACTCTTACAGTTCAGTTCAGAAGCTGGCCTGCAGGGGGCGCCAAAAGTATTGAATTCCACACTCATCAGCTCATAATCTCCATGCTGCACAAAAGGAATTCTCATGGGTGGGAATTCTGATGCGATTCTAATAAACACCCAGTCGATTAGTTAATTAATTGTCTTATATTTATCCTTGAGCTCAAATTTCATAACGTTTCTAAAACAAATTAACAAAAAGAGACAAAAAATGTTTTAAAAAAAAAAGTGTGAAAATGCACCACGTGAATTTCCAAAATGCTTCTAAAGTGTTTGTTTAATAAACACAGCTTTGTTTTTAGCTCCACAACATTTCACAGAGAAGTGTAGATTCTGGGAAAAAGTAGAAGAAATAAGGCAATAAAAATGATGGAAAATTAAACAGGCTAGTTGATACAACACACACACACACGCACATGCACACACACACACACACACACACACACGCAGGGTAAAAACAATCAGGTGTGTAATAAACATAATGACTGTTTACTGGTTGTTCAGAAATTGTAATTCTATTGCAATTCTATGTGTATTTCAGTTCAGTCTCACAGCATTTCGTGACCAAATGTAATGACACTATTGATTCGTGTTCATGGACACAAATTTCCCTCTTTATTTCGTGTCACTGAGGACGTTTTTCTTTGTGATTTATTTCAATAGGAAGTATTTTTCCTTCTTCCCCTAATTACCACGAACGCTGTATTGTTTTTATTCTCGTTTGTTATTGTTTTTTAATCTTTAAGCTCCATTACACAACATTTAAGCAGGAGATTTTATCCTCGTTTATATTGCTTTATATTCGTCAGCGGTTCCTTCCAGTCAAAATACAGTAAATATATTTTCCGGGGGTAATAAAGGAGACTGCGTTAATTAGAGACACACACATTTATTACAGTAAAACCCCAAGCAGAACAT
Organism: Silurus aristotelis; assembly: GCF_946808225.1. Lineage (NCBI taxonomy): Eukaryota > Metazoa > Chordata > Actinopteri > Siluriformes > Siluridae > Silurus > Silurus aristotelis. The sequence continues at coordinate 24,687,085 of NC_139589.1, forward strand.
CAGAACAACAGCAGATCTTATTCTCTGATAAAAATTTAGGGAAAAAGAGAACTTTTGGCATTTCTGTCAGCATTACCCATGATCCCCTGCCCCTGTTGCTATGGAGACGGAGCCAGACGGAGGCAGTCGTGCTGAATGACACGAAAAAAGAGGGAAATTCGTGTCCATGAAAACGAGTCAATAGATTGAAGTTTGTGATTAAATGCCGTGAGACTGTTGTTTATTCTCACCAATTGGAGGTTCACGAGATTCACCTTTGACCTGTTTTAGAGAATTAGTTTTACATTAGTTGATCTGATGCCGTTCACTCGCCTTCATAATTCACATTCAAGATTCATCTGCACGATTTATCCATTCAACACACCAACAAGTGCCTCCATGATGTGGAGCTTCAAGAAGTAGCTTTGAGAATTTCAGTCCTGATCTGAGAAACTGAAATCTAAACCTGAACTTCACTCGACTGCTGTTACAGAAAATCAATCAACACCTGCTGACCAATCAGAATCCAGATAAATCCTGCAGTTTAAATCCACACCACAATGAAAACGTCAGGTTTATTTCCTACTTCGTTTGTGCTGATGTTACGCAAACACACAACACCCTGTGTTGGAAAGGGAAATAGGAAACACACACACACACACACACACACACACACACACACACACACACAGACACACACACAGACACACAGACACACGCACAGCCCTGAGATGCCCAAACACACTCCCAAAACACAACGTACACATCCAGTTTTTCTGTTTGGAGCTTTAAAGGTGTGTAGTTTGTGTTTTCCTGCATCTGACGTGTTTGTGTTATTGTGCACGTGTGTTTGGATATAAACACAGGTTCGAGAGCGGTACGGGTTCACAACACCACCAAAACAATATCAGCGGTTATGGACATGATATATGAGCTCTATCACCTCATAGACTGTCGCATTTTCACCACAAAGCCAGTGTCATATATATACAAAAAAGTATAAGCCAAAAGTATTGGGACACCTGTCTTTTCCAGCCATATGTTATTCTTTCCTAAATGAAGGTTTACCTTCACTTGAACTTGAAAACCCAAACCTGTTCCAGCATGACATTGCTCCTGTGCACAATGCCAGCTCCATGAAGATCTGCTTTACATGGTGCTGGATGAAGTGAAAGATCTCCTGCTATGGAGCTGTAACCTCAACCATTTTCCACTCCAGGCCTCCTCACCTTCTCTCATACATCAGTACCTGACTTTACTAACACACTTGTGGTTGAATAAATATCCACATAATCTAGTAGAACATCTTCCCAGAAGAGTGGAGTTCATTATAACAGCAAATTTGGACTCAATATGGAACAGGATGTTCAAAGAGAAGCACATGCCAACCTTATGGTCAGGTGTCCACAAACATTTGGTCATGTAAAGTGTGTAAGAGTTATTTCTGAGCCGAGTAACTCATCTTTTGTTTCTTAAATATTCCAGATGTTTCTTAACCCTTGAGTGGTTTTAGAATTCTTGGAACGAGATGTTCAAAAAGAAGCATATACCGATCTTATGGTCAGGTGTCCACAAACTTTTGGCCCTATAGTATAGTGTATGTGTAAGCAAACGAAGTGCTCTAGAGTCGGAGATCTTCTCTGGAGCTTCACTTTTCCACGGTTCAGGTTTTACTTCTCGTTCTCTTTACATCTTTATTCTGTGTTTTTATTTGTTTAGATTTGCTAACATTTAAAAGATGTGAGTGATTATTCACCTCTGCACAGGTCACATGACACACCAGCAGCACTGTTCCAGGTGTTCAGGGAAATTCCAAAGACGAGTCCGACTTCTTTACAGTGTTTTTTTAAATCAGACCTGGAATATGGAAATGCTCTGTTTCATACGACACACAAACACCAGGTGGATGGGAAAGTACACACACACGTACAAACACGCACAAACACGCACACAAACACACACACACACACACACACACACACACACACACACACACATGCACCCACACACACACACTCGCACGCATAGACAGAGCTACATATGTATAGGTGTGTGCTCGTGTACGGTGTTTGGATGTTTGTTTTGTTGTTTGTGTGTTTGTTGAAACACTATTAATCATGTTTCTATTTATATATATATATATATTTTGTACATTGGTTCTGAAGTGTGTTTCTCTGTTAGATCCAGCTGTGAATCATCCTCTGTCGAATCGGAACAGAACCAGTCTGTGAAGCCGGTGTTGTCTCGGGTTCTTATGTGAAACCCAGTCAGACTCAGTGTATGTCAGTCGTCTGTAAGGGACGGAGAACCTGCGTAAAGGTTCATTTGGAGCAGAACCGTTTGAGTGAATTCATTTTAATAGATAAAGAGGAAAGTGAAACAGGGGTCGATTTGGAATAGAACCCATCTGTAAAGCCGGTGCTGTCTCATTTGAATTAAAACACAGCTGGATATGTGGTCATTAGTAGATGTAAGGGAAGGTAACGTAGGGGATGATTGTAACAGAACCCATCTGTCAGGATCGATACTGACTAATTTCTTATTTGAAACACAGCCCGACTGAGTGCTGATCTGTAAGTAAAGGAAAACCTGATTAAGGGCTGATTTGGAACAGAAGTAGATCTGAATGCTGATTAGATCTTTATGTATGAACCAGAAGGGCCGTTTACAGGACATTATATTAAGGTGGTTTGTACGAATAATAGGTGGGCAAACAGTGATAGTGATCAATAACAAAAGGACTTGTTATTCTGATTTTAATATGTTCAAACAGTGGTATCTTACATGATGGTGAAGACACACCAGTTCCCAGGTCTCCAGCCTGGTCATGTGCGCTACCAGAAAGGATTAAATAAACAGCATACATTACAGATAGCACTCTTTGTGTAATTAGATAATATTGTTTGGGATGCAAGTGTCGTTATAGAAATCGCTAACTGCCTGAACTGGTGCTGAACCAGCCAGGAGATGGATCTGTTTTGGGGCACATGTTGAGGAGCAGTGCTTGTGGAGGATAAACTGAAATTAGCTGAAGCCTCTGATGGAGCAACACGAACACACACAAACAACTGTGTGACTGATCTGCACAACCCGGACTCAAACACACAATCGTACTCACTTCACTGACTTGACTTGACTTGATGTGCTAACAGCAGCATTGCTACAGACACTGACAGCACAAGGTTTACTTATAGGCTTAAAAAAAATACATCACACACGTCATGTCAAGTAGTAACAGTAGTTGAATGAAGTGTAATCAAATTTAATGTCGGTTAAATGAGCATTCGTTAGCTGCTGCGCAACAACCACAAACTTTCAAAAAAAGCCAGTATGAAGTATTGTAGTAAAAGTAGTGTGAGGCAAGTGATGAAAAACTATTCTGTGCTGCTGGGGCAGTGCTTTTGGGTAGGTGTAGGCCAAGGCTTTGGGTAGGTGAAAGGTGGGGCTTTGGGTAGGTAAAAGGTTGGGTCGGTGTAGGGTGGGGCTTTGGGTAGGTAAAAGGTTGGGTCGGTGTAGGGTGGGGCTTTGGGTAGGTGTAGGCCGAGGCTTTGGGTAGGTGTAGGGTGGTGCTTTGGGTAGGTAAAAGGTTGGGTCGGTGTAGGGTGGGGCTTTGGGTATGAAAAGGTTGGGTCGGTGTAGGGTGGGGCTTTGGGTAGGTGTAGGCCGAGGCTTTGGGTAGGTGTAGGGTGGTGCTTTGGGTAGGTGAAAGGTTGGGTCGGTGTAGGGTGGGGCTTTGGGTAGGTAAAAGGTTGGGTTGGTGTAGGGTGGGGCTTTAAGTAAGTGTGGGGTGGGGCTTTATGTAGGTGTAGGGTGGGGCTTTAAGTAAGTGTGGGGTGGGGCTTTATGTAGGTGTAGGGTGGGGCTTTATGTAGGTGCGGGGTGGGGCTTTATGTAGGTGTAGCGTGGGGCTTTATGTAGGTGTAGGGTGGGGCTTTGGGTAGTTGTAGGGTGGGGCTTTGAGTAGGTGTGGGGTGGGGCTTTATATAGGTGTAGGGTGGGGTTTTGGGTAGGTGAAAGGTTGGGTCGGTGTAGGGTGGGGCTTTGGGTAGGTAAAAGGTTGGGTTGGTGTAGGGTGGGGCTTTAAGTAAGTGTGGGGTGGGGCTTTATGTAGGTGTAGGGTGGGGCTTTAAGTAAGTGTGGGGTGGGGCTTTATGTAGGTGTAGGGTGGGGCTTTATGTAGGTGCGGGGTGGGGCTTTATGTAGGTGTAGCGTGGGGCTTTATGTAGGTGTAGGGTGGGGCTTTGGGTAGTTGTAGGGTGGGGCTTTGAGTAGGTGTGGGGTGGGGCTTTATATAGGTGTAGGGTGGGGTTTTGTGCACAGTTACAGACTCATCAATGTTCATTGGCTGTAGGCTGCAACCCAATCAAAAGTTAGAAATAATGCTGGTATTTTCTGTTATTTTTCCCTTTGGCTAAAATAACGAATGTGTTGGTTAAGCCCACCCCGGCCCACTGCTGCCACCGGCCCTGTGAACAGGTCTATCAGGTTCAGTGCTGTTTTTCGCCTCTCATCTCCTCTCCATGTAATTTTGCAACGCCCGATCAAACACAGCGAGGGTGAAATCGGCGTCGTCCTTAGTGATGCACATCGGCGGCTGGATGCGGAACGTCTATGAAAGAACAAAAGGGTTGGGAAAAGAATATATGAATTCTATTTTATCTATATATTCAATTTTGGTTTCTAATCGGCTGAAAAAGAATTGCTTTCATCACTTTATTGGACTTCAGCCATGGAAACATTTATACTGTCATTACCTGTCCATAAATCCCTCCTTTGCCAATCAGCACTCCCATGTCCTTAATGTCCTCTAGAATCTCAGCCATATCTCCAGGAGGAAGAGGAGCTAGACTCGCCTTAAACAAATAAACACAGAGACTTCAAATATAAATATAAAGACTACTTTAATTAACAATATGGAAAAAAAATTTCTCTCCTGACAAACACAGGAATTACACAAATCTCAATCTAATCGTATCACTTAAGTAAATACGTTCAAATGTGGAAATAGTTAATTTAGCTATAAAACTCCTACTGTTACACAGCTACATAAAGTCAATGTAAAATTACAGTAAAGTCACAGTAAACCTTTAGAAAAGTTACACTGAATTTGGTATGAAGTTACAGTAAAGTTAAAGTAAAGTCATGTGCCACAGTAAAGTTACAGGATATGAGTGTAATTCTAGAGTAGAATTACAGCAATTTTACAGCAAAGTAAAGCTGAAGTAGTTCGAGTAAAGTCAGAGTAAAGTTAATGCTAGATTAAAGTTTGCGTTAATTTAGTGCATATTTTGAGTAACGTTTGAGTAAATTTGTAAACAGAAGTGACAAAGTGTAGTTCTTCTACTAAACAGTTTCCTCACTGGAATGTTATGATGCAGCTTATGATGTCAGCTGACACCTGCTTAATTTTTAACAGCAGTTTCATAAACAGGAAAAAAGGCTTAGCACATAAACACACACACACACACACACACACACACACACACAGATTATGTAGAGTTTAGTTTTAACATCAACAATGAAGACTCCATAAATCTTACACCTACACCTCCACACAGAGAACAACAGTCAAATTCTCCACCTGCAGTTAAAGACGGCAAATCTCCATTATTCTGCTCTCTGGTGAATAAGCAGGACAAGTTAGCATGCTATAAACATCTTGCAGAAATGGAGTCTCACTTTGTCTTTAACCATCTCCATGCCGATGTGCAGTCCTTTCCCCCGGACGTCCCCGACTATCTCATACTTATCTCGCAGTTTGGCGAGTTCCTTCAGCAGATGTGTTCCAACTACAGCAGAGTTCTCCTGTAGCTTGTCCTCTTTAATTGTCTGATCTCACACACACACACACACACACACACACACACATTTGGAAACTGCACAAGCTATGTCGATCAGATGTAGTGTACCGTGTATGAATTCCCACATGATGCGATAGAACCTGCATTATATTATTATTATTATGTGCAAAGATTATTATTATTATTATTATTATCATTATAATTATTATTATTATTATTAATCTAATGTACTCACGTCCAGCACAGATGAGGCGATGCTGCAGGCGAGAGGGTTTCCACCATAAGTGTTGAAGTGAAGACCTTCAGCAAAGGTACGTGCAATTTCTGCAGAAACATCAAACTTTTATTAAAGTTCCAGTACAGCTTTTTTGTAAAATGACAATAATTAGTAAAAATGTACAGTGAATAAGTGTAAAGTTACAATAAAGTTACAGTAACGATTATGTAAAGTTACAATTTTATCTTTACTGTAACTTTAGCAAGTTACAGTACAATTAAAATCACTGTAACTTGACAGTAAGGGTTCAATACAGATATATTACAAACGTAAAGTTACAGTACAGGTGTAATAAAATTACAGTTCAGTTTGTGTAAATTTTTCTTTTAACAAACTTGAACTCACCCTTGCTCGTCACCACAGCCCCCATAGGGAATCCGTTAGCGATCCCTTTAGCCATCGTCACGATGTCAGGAAGAACGTCGTGCGTCTGAAAACCCCAGTAGTGACTTCCTGTGCGTCCAAAACCGGTCTGAACCTGACGCACGAACAAAATGTCCCAATCAGATACTCTTTATATGATAAAAACACACAAAACACACGCAACAGAACAAAGAACTAGTAAAAAGAATGACAAAGAGGAGAACACTGAAGAAGGCGAAAAAGTGTCACATCTGATTTACAAAACCAATCTGCATAAAGTTGGGACACTGGGCAAAATGTTAATAAATACAGAATGCAATGATTTGCATATTTCATAAATCCCATATTCTATTCACAATTAAACGAAAAAAACATAAACTGAGAATATAAATTAATATGAGAATAAATGAACTGAATATGTACCATTTTATAAAAAATAAAAAATAAAAACATTTGCTGAAGTTTTGGAAATGATATCACATTTGAGTCTGATACAGGATTTTAGCTGCTCAACAGTTCTGGGTTTCCTTTGTTGTATTTTTCATTTCATGAAGCGCCAAATGTTTTTAAATAGTGAAAGGTCTCGACTGCAGGCACGTGGACCCTAATACCAAGTCATGCTATTGTAATAGATGCAGTATGCAGTTAGAATTGTTTTGCTCAAATATGCAACACAACCCTCCCCATTTATCCGGACTTGAGACCAGGACACTGAGTGCACTGGCTTGTGCAACCCTAATGACTGGGTTGTAAATGAAAAAATACATGAAAATAATAAATGGAACAAGGTGAAGGTTTGTACCTCATCAGCTATGCATAGTCCACCTTTCTCCCTCACCAGCTTGTAGGCTTCTTTAAGGAAGTTCTTAGGGTACTGGACGGCTCCTCCGACTCCCTGTAAAGGACGAAGAATGAACAGAAAGTGATGTATTGATGTGATGTTCTATTAATTTCCAAAGTGCTTCATTCCCTTTATACCAAAGCACTCTGCTAACAGTCTCTATCAGCGCTAATAAAACTAACAATCGCTGAAATCTCACCAAGACCTTCTTAAGTTACAACTCTACCTGAAGTGCTGAGACTGGACACTCCTTCCATAAATAAATCAGCATGAGCAGTTTAGTTTATCACTGCTAACCTGAAGGGGTTCTCCAAAGAAGGCAGCGATACGATTGGGTACACTCGTATCAAAAACTTCCTTCAGCTGCTCAATGTACTTGTCGTTGGCCTGACACTGACCTGCGACACAACACAACCATAATAACACAAAATGAACTTTAATAACATCTGCTTCACTTCACATAACACAAATAAATGTACAGGTTTGAATATACATTTCATGTATTTTTATATATAGAAAGAGGCCAAGCTGAACCCCTGGACAGTTTAAGTTTATTTTATTTATTTGTATTGCGCTTTTCACAACAGACATTGTCTCAAAGCAGCTTTTCAGAAATCAACAGTGAAGGTGAATGGTGTGCGTTTGTCCCTGATGAGCAGCCGTGGCGACTGTGGCAAGGAAAAACTCTCTTAGATGTTATGAGGAAGAAACCTTGAGAGGAACCAGACTCAAAAGGGGAACCCATCCTCATTTGGGTGACATCAAGAGTTTGATCATAAATCTTTCAACAATACAGAACACTGGAGAGTGAGAACTAACATGAGTAGTGGAGTATAAGATTATAAGTGATGTTCTTTCTGCAGTCTTATACAGTCTATATGGTTAGTAGCTAGTGTTCCTTTTACTTGTATTAACTCGTGTGTGTCTATATAAAGATCATATGTTACTCTGTGTAAGCACTAATATGACCTCCGTTTCTCAGTATGATGATGTCAGTCATGTGGTGAAACGCAACTCGTTTTTAAAATCCAGGAAGAACGTGACTTTCCTAAAACAAAGTTAATGTTTTACAATGTAATAAAATCCAACCTCGTACTAAAGTCCAAACCTTTTACTGACCTCATTTCTGACACCCATTTAACTATTAAACTTTCTATTAAACAGATGGAAAAATATAAATACATAGTGTTTGGCCAAATATTGGAACACGTGACTTTACCAGCCTCATCTGGTTCTTCCCCAAAACACAAAGATGGAGGTACACGATTGTATAGGACGAATAGAACTAAAACTTGAACTAGGAGACCCAAACCTGTTCCAGCATGATGATGCCCCTGTGCACAAAGCCAGCTCTGTGAAGATCTGCTTTCCATGGATTGGAGTGGAAGATCTCCTGCTATAGAGCTCCAACCCTATTGGACACCTTTGAGATGAATGTGAACACTGACTGCACCCCAGACCTCCTCACCTACATCACTACCTGACTTTACTAACACCCTTTTATTTCATTTTCAGCATTTTATTTCAACATTTATTTATATTTTATCAACATTTATTAATTATATTTATTGTTTTAATTATTATTCATAATTACAGTAATCCCCCGTGAAAAAACGTGAAAAAACATGATAAACGGACACTTAAATGCTATTGTATGTAAACAGTGCTGTACTGTATTAACATTTTACTTCATTTTAAAATTATTAATGATATTTTTATCAATACATTTTATCATTTCAACATTAAACTCCATAAAAACAATTCCCTATAAGTGTTTTGGTCTCTGCGAGAGAGCGGGAAAATCAGACAAACTAATCAGTTATGTGGCAAATAAACCGGGGCGCCAGATTCCAACCGTGGTAAAGCGGGAGATTACTGTATTACTATACGTCTAAGCTACTTTTATAAAAAATAATGATCAAAATTCTATATTGTTGTAAATATTTTCTAAATACATTTATGAATGAAATGTAATGTATTCATCATTTGTCAGTCTGTTATATTAATTTATAAGAATATTACAAAAAACATTATATATTTAATAAAGAATATATATTATAGAATATATCTATAAATCTAAACATTATGTAATACATTTACATTAATATAATAATTATTGTAATAAATATATAATATATTTAAATAATACTAAAATCAAATTTTATTGTGACCTTAACAGTGTGTGTGTGTGTGTGTGTGTGTGTGTGTGTGTGTGTGTGTGTGTGTGTGTGTGTGTGTATTATAAAATTCTGGTGCCTATCTTTTTACACTTATTGTCCTAAAGCTGCAGCCTGCAGTGGAATATGTGTAGTTCACTGTGACCTGTTAAATTATTTTACTTAGAAGCAAAAACCTGTTAATGTGAGCGTGAGGGTGAAACTTTACAACAACAGTCAGATCTTCTGGCCGATCAGGTCACTGAGTGCAGCGACAAGTTTTAAAGTTAATGTGAACTGCATGTTAGCGCAATGTTTAAACTACTGGCCAGAGGTTTTATTAACGTGTGTGTGTGTGTGTGTGTGTGTGTGTGTGTGTGTGTGTGTGTGTGTGTGTGTGTGTGTGTGTACCAGGAGTGCAGCTGCACTCTCTGAGTGTCTGGACAGGTGAGTCTCTGCAGTGACTCCCACCCCATGGCCCCCTGAACACATCTGGACACATGGTCTGCAATAGAAATCGATTATTAGATTGAATCAAAAAGTGATGGACAGGAAGTTGAAGGTCACAGTCCCATAAGTTTGTACATACGTTATAGCAGCCCAGGCTGGAGGGCACGGGATATTTATATGCAGTGTTTGAGGTCAGACCCATCGTTAGTGGACTTCCACCATGATAGGAACCTCTAGGGAAAAAAAAAAACAATAGAAATGACTTTCTTTAAGTATTCTATAAAATATAATAACAGGACCTGCAGTGACCTCAGAGTGATGGCATCAAAGTATCCTGTGTGTAATCTCGCCATCAGCAGAGCTAGATCATTGGCTTCAGAGCCACTGTTAGTCAGATAGACTACCTGGAAAAAAACACACACACACACACACACACACACACACACACACACACACACACACACACACACACACAAAATAAAAGTCTCTATATTAGGTGAACATTTTGTGTAATAATGTAATGGGGACATTGGTGTGTGTGTGTGTGTGTGTGTGTGTGTGTGTGTGTGTGTGTGTGTGTGTGTGTGTGTGTGTGTGTGTGTACTTTTAGAGGTTCAGGCAGATGTGAAACGAGTTTCTCAGCATATTCCTGGATCTGAGGATAAACATAAATAGCTGAGGTGTGCCACAGATGCTGCAGCTGCTTCTGGGCAGCTTTCATTACTTTTCTGAAACACACACACACACACACACACACACACACACACACACACACACACACACACACACAGACACACACGCATTGCAAATCATCATGTGAAATGACAATTAACTAAGAAGAAATGTGAATAATAATTGGTTTTGCATATATGCAAATTTGATTTAAATCTCAGTGGGTGTGGCTACCTGCTGACCAAGTTTCAAGTCTCTAATACTCTCAGTTGGTTCTGCATGGTTTATTAAATGGATAAAAAGAAAACCAATGACCCCTACAGTATAAGTCTTTCACCAATTCATCCATTCCAGCTGAGCCTAATGTGAAATTCTAAAGATATATTTCTATTTTGGCTTCCTGTCCTGGGTCTTTGTTCACCAGAGTGAATTTGTCAAACATCTAAATCAGTAAAAGCTTACGGATTGCAGTGTCCCAGGCTGACGGTGGCGACCCCCGCAAACACGTCAAGATATCGCGACCCGTCCACATCCCACAGCCACTGCATGAAACCGCGATGAATAAAAAGTGGCTCCTTGTAATACGTCACCTTCATGGTCATGCCATTACAGTTCATCTTCCTAATCTCCAGCATCCGCTCCTTACTCATTCCCTACAGAGATGAACGCTCACGTTAGCGAAAAACAAGACACTGTAACTGGAGACTCCTTCCATAAATGTTACATAAATTCAATACAAAAAAACAGCAACATCTGTATGTTTTAAACTCTGCTGCTTCACCTGGTACGTCTCAGGGGTAAAATTACACGAGGGCATCTGGACCCTCAGGTTCTTCATCACCGCCTCATGACTCAGCGAACCTTAACAAGGAAATATCACAGTCCATTTCTAACATTATTTTGTCTTCAGGTCAATTTGATGAAATTTTTTCTAAATAATTCTTATATTTATGTAAATCAGTGTCTAATTATAGTAATCAAATGCTTTTAAAAAAATAGGTGTAACGTAATAAACAGTTCAATGTCAACACTCTTTTCTTCAAAGTTTTATATAAAGTAGGACTTTTTGTTTTCTGTTTTATTTAATGGAAAATGTAAGCAGAATGCTGGTAAAACAATTCATAATAAATAATAAAGTTTGTTTCCTGAATCCACAAATCGGCGAGTCAGCACCGAAAATCAATGAGTCATCAGTTTTAGAGATTTACAGCAGAGTCGACTCTTAATTTATTAATATACTAATAGGGATTCGAATCATTTAGTAAGAAAATGATTTTTTTATGGCACATTCGGCTGAATAATAAAGAAAGAGTCGGTTAAAAGAGTCGATTCGTTCCTGACATTTGAAATCAGAGAATTGATTCCTTTGACTAACTCTTTATTTATTATTCAGCTGAATGTGTTATTAAAAGATCATTTTCTCCACTCTGTGCTGCTTCTAAAGGAAATAAAACACTACTTTTAGGTGGTATATCACAACATTGTGTTATCTGTGTGACCTTAGGAACTGTGGTGAAATCTATTTACCACAGACACTTGTATATATATATATAAATATATTAGGGCTGTCAAAATTAATGCGTTAATATGCATTTCTGTTTGACCTTTTTTTTTTATATATATATATATATATATAAATAAATAAGAGCCAAAATTAAAACCTTTTTCACGTTCCTTTCTTTACTCAGATATAAATAATTTTAATTTCTTAATTATTTGTTTCACTGATGCACCAAGTCTCAAATCAAGCACCAAAATCTACCACAATGCAACACATGCGGCACTTAAAACCGTCCGTGTGGAAACAGAAAAAAGTTACATTTGGAGTCCTGATGATGTACGTAATTTAAAACACCATCATTAATTTTAAACATTTGCAAGAGTATTTTTACGATTTCATGTAATCTGAAATGTACACAGAGGTAATTGGGAAGCTGCTATTTCAATGTTCTTTTTTTCATGTGTCTAGTAGACATGAACAAGTTCTTTGAGAAACATCTATGATGTGTGAAATATTGTCTTTAATGCTCTGTGTTGAGTTATTTCACTAATAATAAACATAGATTATGTTAATTAGAGTAGAAAAGTATAGAAAACCTGAAAAGTATCAATTTAAGGTACAATAAGAACAAATAAAAACGTGTGATTAAGTGGCGATTGATCACGAGACAGATTACTCGTGACAATAATGCGTTTAATCGCAATTAAATATTTTGATTGGATAACAGCCATATATATATATTTATAAAATCACATAAACAAACTAATAAATAGTAATGTATTATACTATATATTGCACAACACAGTGCCCAAGTAAAGTGATATTATTTTTGTCATAGTTAGATGAAGCATAGTAGTTAGTAGTTCAGTAGTTTAGTAGTTTAGTAGTTAGTAGTTTAGTAGTTTAGTAGTTAGTAGTTCAGTAGTTTAGTAGTTAGTAGTTAAGTAGTTAGTAGTTTAGTAGTTTAGTAGTTAGTAGTTCAGTAGTTTAGTAGTTAGTAGTTTAGTAGTTTAGTGGTTGGTAGTTCAGTAGTTTAGTAGTTAGTAGTTAAGTAGTTAGTAGTTAAGTAGTTTAGTAGTTAGTAGTTAGTAGTTAGTAGTTCAGTAGTTTAGTAGTTAGTAGTTAGTAGTTTAGTAGTTTAGTGGTTGGTAGTTAGTAGTTCAGTAGTTTAGTAGTTAGTAGTTAGTAGTTTAGTAGTTAGTAGTTTAGTAGTTAGTAGTTCAGTAGTTTAGTAGTTAGTAGTTAGTAGTTTAGTAGTTTAGTGGTTGGTAGTTAGTAGTTCAGTAGTTTAGTAGTTTAGTAGTTCAGTAGTTTAGTAGTTAGTAGTTTAGTAGTTTAGTAGTTTAGTAGTTTAGTAGTTTAGTGGTTGGTAGTTAGTAGTTCAGTAGTTTAGTAGTTTAGTAGTTTAATATGCAGTTTGGCAGTGAAATCTCTTTTATTTACTCTGTAAAAATTGTACAAACTCTGATATCATGTTGCTGAGAAATTCTCTGACGTGACATTTAGATCCATCTGAAGTTTAAATTGAAGGGACTTCAACATAAAAACACTCACCGCTCTGTCGGTGGAGTCGGAGCACTGAACCGACTCGGTGTCCGGATCTTCTGGACCACAACGGCGCCTTCACCCGGGCGAAGATGTTATACATGCTTTAGAAGTAATCTCAACAGCTTTCTCAGTGAGGAAATGTGAGTATATGTTCTGTTAAACAGAATGGGTGGAGAGAAGTCCACTAATGATAAACAGGAGAAAAAAAAAGCTGTTCCAAAGGTGAAGAACCATCCAGACACCGGCTGGGGTGTTAAAGAGGCGACAGACCCTTTAGCTGTTTAAACTGGGACTGATCTGAAAATGAACACACACAGACATACACACACTTCCATTGTATCATAAAATAATGTTCTGTAGAACTTACAAAATCTAAAATTCATGCCGTGTGTCTGCTTCGTCCAAATGTAGTAGATCAGATCTGTCTGGTGTCTGAATTTAGCTTTCTCTTATTTTGTGACATGTAATAGACACTCACAGGCAACCAGTTTAGCTTCATGGCTAAATGATCACACAGTCAGTTGGCATGTACACTGAACCCGATCCACATTCGTCCAGTCACTGAATCCTTTCCGTCATTTGCTCCTCTCTCACATTTAGCAAGTGGGTGTTTGAATCGGTCATGAGTGGGATTCTTTTCTCCTGTTCATCAGGTCAGTGACTCTTTCAGTCTCTGGGTCAGTGTTTAAATCAACAAACCCCTTTTTTTTTGCCACCAAAAATCTCTCGTCTGTCCTTCATCAGGTTAGTGTTCAAATCGAAAGTCTTTTGGTTATAACTGAGATTCATTCTTTCTCGTCCAGCAGGTCGGAAAAATCTGAACCTTTCTGTCCTCACTGAGATCTGATCTGATCTTCTGTCTTTCAGCAGGTCTGATTTCAATCAAATAAAAAAGTCGTGAGGAAACGTCACTCAAAACAGTTCAGAACAATTGGTTTTTATTAACTTTTGTGTTTTCCTTCCTGTACAATTTACACAAATTTTAAATCCCCAGGAAAATCTTAATCCATGGAAATACACAAAATTGCAGGAAAGCCCAGGGTGATGTGATGAGGTTCATATTGCTGTTTCTGCTGGAGATGATGTATGTCGCTTCAGTAACAACATTCATTCTCTCTGTATGAGTTTCTGTGTGTGATGCAGCGCTCTGTTCTACTGCACTTCTCTATAACACTGATGGTTTCTATAGACGTGGCATCATAATGATGGTATTTAGATGTGGATTGATTCAGGAAGAACACCACTGAAGGCCTGGAGGTGAAATATACGGCCAGATACTGCAGTAAGTGCATTCCCTATCCAAGCTGAATATTTTCAGCATTTACCTGAACAATTTAAATTTGAGTCACTGAAAAGACTCAAAACGTTAATGTCTACTTGTAATTTATCGTTAAAAACAAGAAGAAAACACATTGTAAAATACTGAATGTTTTGTGTGTGTGTATATATATATATACTGTATATTAGGGCTGTCAATTTAAATATTTCATCACATGATTGTCAATTAAGCTGCACAATAACTACTATAAAGTATATCCAAGTTTTATTTTTATAATGTTGTCACTTGAGAAGATACTAAAATGGTTGCTGAAATGTGAGGGGTGCACTTAATTTTGTTAGATACTGTACATTTATTTATTTATGTATTTATTATTCATATATTTACATCAGTGAACATAATCCAGAATACAGAACATCGTAGCAGTCACAGAGATTCTTCATTCGTCATTCTACATCATAAACAGTGCAATTTATGCTCCAATTAAGATCCTCTGACCAACGCTGTCAGAAAGATGATCGAGGCCTTGGCAAACAACAAGCAGCGGGAAAATACACACGGCAATAAAAATGACCACAGTGAGATAAAGCAGAATTTTTAAGTTCGGAAGAAATCAGTGTGGTGATCAGATCAGCTTCAGGTATTCGTCTCAGTGATCAAAGAAATCTAAAGATTTTCTGTGTACAATCCATACAAACATCTGGAACCCTGCATTTTTATTATTTTTATTCAACTGAGTGGATTTTGTGTTTTATAGCAACATTAATAATTCACTTTCATAATCTGTTAATGAATGATTAACTGTGAGTTCAAACATTACAGTCAAAATGCTGGAGCTTTACATGTGAACACATACACACCACATCTCCACACCACAT
Source organism: Silurus aristotelis (assembly GCF_946808225.1). Taxonomy (NCBI): domain Eukaryota; kingdom Metazoa; phylum Chordata; class Actinopteri; order Siluriformes; family Siluridae; genus Silurus; species Silurus aristotelis. Next base: position 24,702,830 of record NC_139589.1, read on the forward strand.
CTGTACACATCAGTACACATCTCCATACCACAGCAGTACACATCAGTACACATCTCCATATCACATCAGTACACATCTCCATACCACATCTGTACACATCAGTATACATCTCCATACCACATCAGTACACATCTCCATACCACATCTGTACACATCAGTACACATCTCCATACCACATCAGTACACATCTCCATATCACATCAGTACACAGCTCCATACCACATCTGTACACATCAGTACACATCTTCATACCACATCAGTACACATCTCCATACCACATCTGTACACATAAGTACACATCTCCATACCACATCATTACACATCTCCATACCACATCTGTACACATCAGTACACATCACAATACCACATCAGTACACATCTCCATACCACATCTGTACACATCAGTACACATCACAATACCACATCAGTACACATCTCCATACCACATTAGTACACATCTCCATCCCACATCTGTACACAACAGTACTCATCAGTACACATCTCCATACCACATCTGTACACATCAGTACACATCTTCATACCACATAAGTACACATCTCCATACCACATCAGTACACATCTCCCTACCACATCAGTACACATCTCCATACCACATCAGTACACATCTCCATACCACATCTGTACCCATCAGTACACAAATCCATACTACAGCTGTACACATCAGTACTCATGAGTACACATCTCCATATCACTTCAGTACACATCTCCATACCACATCTGTACACATCAGTACACATCAGTACACATCTCCATACCACATCTGTACACATCAGTACACATATCCATACCACATCTGTACACATCAGTACACATATCCATACCACATCTGTACACATCAGCAAACATCACTACTCATCTCCATACCACATAATTTAAAATATATAATAATAATAATAATAATAATAATAATAATAATATTAATAATAATAATATTAATAATAATAATATTAATAATATTAATAATAATAATAGTAACAATAATAATAATAATAGTAATAATAATAATAATAATAATAATAATAATAATAATAATAATAATAATAATAGTAATAAAATACGATTTCAAAATACAAAGTTAAAATAAAATACCCCAATTTCTTTTCAATAAATCTTTTTTTTTTTTTTACAAAAATATATTTTAAAAGTTTTACATTAATATTAGATTTCTTGTTTCCAAATAAAGCAGTCAATTTTTTTTTTTTTATTATAGAAAAATCATATTTGGTGATAGATATCTAAATGTCTCAATTTATTGAGATTTGTGCGAAAAAATGATTGCGTTTACGAAATCAAGAGACGTCTACAGCAGTGTTGAAGTGAAGAAAAAAGAGAAGAAAAAAAGTAGTTTCTAAAAAAAATTACTTTAAAAAAGAAAAGAAGACCATCATAAAACTGGGGGTGTTTCACCATAAAAAAACCACTTCAGAGTTCAGAGCAAAACTTTTTTATTTCTTATAAAAATAAAGAAGGCATTAAATTTTTCCACATAATCAGAAGGATTTAATGATCTTGAGATCACTGAAATATGGAAATGTTGCTGTGCTGCAGCAGATCTAGAGAATGCTGAGGAAATTCTTTGTGTGATTTGACCTCGATCAGATATAAAAAACACAAAACATTCAAACACAGACGTGGTTATTCCAGTGCAAATCACAATCATTCCATAAGCTGGAACCCAAACCCACAGTGATTCAGGTGCATTAAGTGCCTCATGTTAGTGGGTTCTGAAGTTCTGATCCATTCAATTTGAAATGAGAATTTTTTTACCAGTAGATGAAGCAGAACAGCATCAAATGAAGTGCATCATTTGCATTTAACTAAAATTAATAATCATACACAGTGTCAGAACTTCAGAACATCTCCACAAGATTATGAAAAAAATTAACAAAAATCAACCGTATAATTTTTTTTTTTGCTGTTTTTTTTTTTGTGAACTTAGACCTTAGACCTCATCTTGAACTTGAACAACAAAATTTGATTTTAAGCTCCGCCCATTTTTCTGATACTGTTTAACATTTTCACTGAACAGTAATTTAAGTTGGAGAGGAAGATCTACTGCTACAGAGCTCCAACTCTATTAAACAATGAATGTGAATGTTGACTTTGAAGCTCAAATCTTCACAAAATCTGGTGGAACATCTTCCCAGAAGAGTGGAGCTCATTATAACAGCAAATGGAGGCCAAATGTGGAATGGGATGTTCAAAAAGAAGCACATAGCAATCTTATAATCAGGTGTCCACAAACTTTTGGCAATATAGTGTAGAATCAGAATTGTATTATATTTGTTGTGTAAATAAATTTACATTAATGAAAAGGTTCAAATAAAAAAGCACATTTATAAGTTGATAACCAGCAAAAAATAACTGCTAAAGATTAACTGATGATAACTGACAGAATAAAACAATCCCAAATCAGAAAACACCCTGCTAACAGATTAAAGTATAAAACTATATAAAAATATATAATAAACAGAGTCGCTCAAACATTGGTCAGATGGTCACCTCCTGCATGCTCTGAAAGAAAACATTGGATTTGAGAATTCATTCTGTGTCTCTTGAGGAAAACTACTCGAAACCCGGCAGAAACCTGTAGACGCACTTCAAGAGCTTTGGGTCTGAAGCACATTCTGATTATCTTCTCAGATCCTTCTGAGAATGTTCAGAACCACTGATGGCACCTGGATTTAGATTTCCTGTTCCAGGATTGCTTTTGTCCCTGTCATTTTGGAAATCCTAACCCTAGGAGATCATCGTGGTCGAGTCAACGTATGTGTTCCCCAGATCCAATATGGAGGATGAGGACAGGATGGCGTTGGCTTTACACGACTGATGGTTCTCCTGCTGAAGTGTTGGCGCTTGGCAATCCATGGTGTGCTGCGATTCTCTGCTCAGATTCCTTTGCAGGAGCAGGAGATTATCCGAGATCACATCCTGCACCTTACTATAATTCTCACCAGAGGAGGAGTCTCTGAGCTCTTGATTTCGCTCCTCGTAGTCAGTAAATGGTTGGACGTGGAGAACGTTCTCCTGGTCCACCGTCTGGACTTCGACGTATTCCGTGGTTTGATAATCTGTGGCCCTGGGCTCCACTGCATCCGTGCTGTCGGACCGAGAGTGTCCGCATAATCTGGGTTTTTCCAGCTGCTCTCCTAGACGATTTCCAGGAGTTCTCCAGATTTGGACGGATGAAGAGATGCACAAAATCTCTGGAACGTTGTGATAGGTACATTTGGAGTCTTGTGCCTGCTGTAAATAAAGATCTTGCTGATAATAGTGATGTTCAGGATGTAAAGGTGATGAGAAGACGTTATTCCAGATCTGTGGATTTCCTTCTTTTTTGATCGGATAACAGGGTTCCATGGATACCCATCCTGTCTGGCTGGCTCCGCCCACATTCCTTCCCTCTGTGCTCTTGTCTATCAGCAGTGTTTGGCTGTCGCAGCTTCCGCGACCTGAATCGCCATCCGACGATGTGCTCATGGACTTCACTGATGCGACTGGAGGAACTTTGGAGTCCAAAATCGTGTCGAGATTCTCTTCATTGTCATTAACCTCCAGATAATCGACGAGCAGCTCCTCGTAGTGCGTCGGCGGGAAACTGTGGATCACCAGTGCGTTAAACGCTTCCTCTGATTTCCCGCTCTGTCATGAAGAAAGGAGGAGTAACGATGAATTAAACAACTAACTATCTGATACTTCAGTAATTCATTATTAGCAGTTAGAACTTGTAGATTAATAATTAGCCAATAGGAATGTGTGTGTGGGGGGGGGGGGGTATTGAGCTATGGCTGAGATTATACAGTTCATTATACAGCTGTGTATCAATAATTAACTTGTAATTAGAGTTAATGAGCTAATTAATTAATTAATTAACAAATTTAATGAATGAAGACTTTGAATAGATCATGAACACAACAGCATATAGAATTAATTATTATTACTATATTGGTTCTGTGTGTATGTGTGTGTTTGTGTGTGTGCGCGTGTGTGTGTGTGTGTGTGTGTGTGTGTGTGTGTGTGTGTGTGTGTGTGTGTTACTTTGAGCAGCTGTTGATCAAAGCCTTTGATTTTGGGGCCGGGAACAGGAGGCAGCATGCAGCGCTTGAAACTAAACACGAAACATTGTTTTTAAATCACTTTTTATTTATTAAAAAATCTGAATCAGAGTCTGAAGCCACACCTTCCTACTGAGACTCACCTTTTCCGCTTAAGGTTTATGGTCCAGGTGAGGATGAGGAGGACGAAGGCTGAGATAACTGCCACCAGGATCCACACGGATCGCTCCTTGTCCAAGTCTGTAAAACAAATAAATAATAAATTTAAATACATAACTTTTTTTTATCAAGCAGTACAATATACAGTGTTTGTGTGTTTGTGTGTGTGTGTGTGTTTGTGTGTGTGTGTGTGTGTGTGTGTGTGGGTGTAAACAGTTTGCGGTGAGCAGGTGCTCAGTGACCTCAGTCAGTGTGAAAGTAGGCAATAAACCCTGATAAAATAAAACAGAAGGTCAGATCAGATCACATCAGAGGGGATCAGACGCTGCGCAGATGGAATCAGTCTGTCTGTGCGTGTGGCTTATATTGTGTAAAATGGAAATGGTAAAAGGTGTGTGTGTGTGTGTGTGTGTGTGTGTGTGTGTGTGTGTGTGTGTGTGTGTGTGTGTGTGCGCGTGTATTTGGCAGATGCTCTTCTGCAGAGACAATTATCTCATTTAAACACCTGAGCAGGTGAAGGTTAAGGGCCTCACTCAGGGGCCCAGCAGTGGCAGCTTGTTTTTGCTGTGATTTGAACCATTGACCAACATCTTACACAAAGAGCTACCACGTCCCCTAGTGGCGCTTAAACATCAAGTTTAATGAAACAGTGTTATATCAGTAGACTTTTCCTTTAGCTTCGAGGTGCTCGAGTCAGTGCTGTTTACAGCAGACGTTCTTCTGCATCTCTAAAGCTGACTTCATGCCGGGTTCGATCCTTAATTGTTTCCTAATTGATGCTGATTATGCAAATGTTTTGTATCTGATTCTCGGGTAAATATCAGGTTTTTGGACGGTATAATGTATAATGTATATAATGTAATTGACTCAAAAGTTTTTACAAAACAGATGTCATGCTCGATACAGGAGCAGAACTGATGATGTTCCCTTACACTCAGGCATCTGTGCGTAAACGGGATTGGTCCATTCGCTCCAGAAGCCGTGATCCGGTTTACAGCGAACCTGCACCATATACTCTTTCCCTGAGAGCAGGCTGAACAGGTTGTAGTTTTTCTGCATACCGGCGTCGTACTCCTGCACACACACACACACACACACACACACAAAACCACACCTCCAGTTTAGCATCATTCAAGCATCAGTATCAAACAAAGCTTCAAGTCTAAATTTGAGAATAACGCAACATGTGTGTAGACACCAAAGTCTGAAAACTCTCAGAGTAAACTAAGTGATAATTCAGGATGTGGAGGTGAAGAAGGTCCTGAGGTGAAGCAGAGAGCTCGATAACGATGTAAGGTCTCACACCAAGCTGTGGATAATCACCTTCTACCACACAGATAAACTAGTGCCAGAAGATTACAGTCATTTGAGCCATGTCTCCACTCATAATAATGCTGTTGGAGTTTAACTCCTGGTGCTGTTTCTTGTTCTATTTCTCATTTAAAATCCCCACATTCAACATAGACATTCCATCACATGCAAAACTCCTCCATGGAACTCAGTGAGGTTATTAGGGAATGTCTTCAACAGCTGTAACTAGATGTTACTATGGTAACAGTAATTTCCCCTGGACCCACCTGCCAGGTGTCTCCTTTGGCCAGTTTAACACGGAGCTGGTAGATGAGCGTGATCCAGCCCGAGCGAGTGTCTGCAGATTGCGGCTTCTCCCACGTCACATGCAGGAACGGAGCTTTAATGTCACCATCATCCAACACCTCCACGTTCACACTCTCAGGAGTCTTGGGCTGAACTGCGGGTGGGGGGGGGGGGTTTGCATGTTAATGAAACTTACAAAACTGAACTGAGAAGAGAAGAGAAGAGAAGAGAAGAGAAGAGAAGAGAAGAGAAGAGAAGAGCAGAGAAGAGAAGAGATGAGCAGAGAAGAGAAGAGAAGAGAAGAGAAGAGAAGAGAAGAGAAGAGAAGAGAAGAGAAGAGAAGAGCAGAGAAGAGAAGAGAAGAGAAGAGATGAGCAGAGAAGAGAAGAGAAGAGAAGAGAAGAGAAGAGAAGAGAAGAGAAGAGAAGAGAAGAGAAGATATATATATGAAAGACAAATGATAAAAGGTTAAATTAAAAAAGAACATATAATAGTAAAATAGAATGAGAAAAAGGAAAAAAGGAAAGAAAAGTTGACTAAATGCTGAAATGCTACAAAGAGAGATTTTTTTTTCCAATTATTTACATATTTAAATTATTATCAGCAGCAATTCTAATAAAAATATTTTTACTATTATTTATTATTATATACATTATATATATTTATTTATTCACATCTATTGATTTATTTTTTTATTTATATTGATTTATTTATTTATTCTCTCCACTTTTGCCCCTCTCCTCCACTCCCTCACTTCCTCCTCTCCACTTTTCCTCCTCTCCTCCTCCTACTGGTTTCTGTTCCTTCTGGTTTATATTTTAGAAAGTGTTTTATTTATGAGATATTTGATCGTTTTAAAAGAACACGTTCATATTTGTTTGTAATTTATTTGTAGTATACATGAGAGATGAAATGGGGGTGATGAAGATGAAGGCGTACCGATGTAGGCCACGTCCACCACGGTGGTCTCTGAAGTGCTCGTGCCCGCCGGGTTTTTGGCCTCCACGGTGATGTAATAAAACTCCCAGAGAATTGTGTCGCTCCTGTTGAAGAAACACGAGTTCGGGCCGGCTGTTTTATAATCCGGACACTCAGACAACGTCTTCGATCTGCAGAAGAATGAGAGAGAGAGAGAGAGAGAGAGAGAGAGAGAGAGAGAGAGAGAGAGAGAGAAAGAGAGAGAGAGAGAAAAGAGAGAGAGAGAGAGAGAGAGAGAGAGAGAGAGAGAGAGAGAGAGAGAGAGAGAGAGAGAAAGAGAGAGAGAGAGAGAGAGAGAGAGAGAGAGAGAGAGAGAGAGAGAAAGAAAGAGAGAGAGAGAGAGAAAGAGAGAGAGAGAGAGAGAGAGAGAGAGAGAGAGAGAGAGAGAGAGATTCATAAATAAAGGAAAAGAGTTGCAGAGAAGCAGCAGAAGAAAAAGTTAAACAATGACCATCATGGAGATGACCTTCATCGCAATCATCTCCAATCCTGCACTTCTTTCTAAACTCCTTCTCTAAGAAAACAAGGACATGGAAGCAAATGGAACATTCGGATACATATAAACAAATAAAATACACTCTTTTTCTCCATAATCCACCTCCTGGAATTTGTGTTTGGAGAAAGCAGGGTTCTGAGGACCCTGATCCTGAGAACTCCAAACTCCTACTGTTCCACAAATACTACTGAGGCATTAAACATCATCATCATGGGGAGAAGCATGTTGGGGGACAGAGTCAACACAAAGACGTCTGTAATAAAACATCTCTGATATCTTTTATAGCTTTCTGGAAATTCTGTCTGAATTTAAAATGGAGTGAAGGAGTAAAGGAGATGAACAGGGTGGTATAGATGAGTGAAGTGAATCTCCTCACCCTTCCCGGTAGAAGTACAGAGAATATGTGGTGTTCAGATCTCCATCATCACCAGGTTCCCACCAACATGTGAACGTTTCTTTCTCAGGTGAGCGACAACTGATGAGTCGGGGTTGAGCAGGAGTTTGGAGACCTTCTGAGGAGGAGAAGAAAAATGAGGTGAAGGGAGAAAAAACATAGCAGGAATATGTGATGAGAGGAGGAGAAGATGGAGGAGAGGTGAAGATTAAGAAAAAAAGGGACGAGGAAAAATGGATGGAAAATGAAGAGAGAGAGGAGATGCATGATGAGAAAAAGGAGGAAAAGTGGAAGAGATGGGAAAGGAATGGAGAAAGTGGTGCAGGTGTTGGAGAAAAAAACAAAGATGTGGAAGGAAAATGGAGAAAGAAGAGAGGTAATGAAAGTAGAAAAGATGAAGAGAGATACAAAAATGTGTGAACATGATACACCTGTATCTTCACTATGTGGACAAAAAATTGTGGACAAATGACCATAAAATAGACATGTGCTTTTTTTTACCATCCCATTCCACATTTAGCTCCTACTTTCTGTTATAATGAGCATCTTGAGAAGATGTTCCACTAGATCTTTTGGAGATCTGTTGAGATTCATTCACCTACAATGGTGTTAGTAAAGTCAGGTACTGATGTAGGTGAGGTGAGGAGGCCTGGGGTGCAGTTTAACAGGAGGAGGAAATCTTCCACTCCAACCCATTTAAAGCAGGTCTTCATGGATCTGGCTTTGTGCACAGGAGCATTGTCAGGATGGAACAGGTTTGGGGTCTTCTAGTTAAAGTGAAGAGAAAATTTCAAGCTGCTGCATCCAAAGACGTCTGAAACAATTGTGTGCGTCCACGTTTGTGGTAGCAGTTTGGAGAAGAACCACATATGGCTGGAAAAATCAGGTGTCCCAATACTTTTATCCATACAATCCAAGGCTACATCTCCCTATTAGTTTTACTAGATCTTAGTGCTGCGTTCGACACTATAGATCATGATCTTCTCCTCGATCGCTTACAGAATTACATCGGTATTCAGGGACAGGCATTAAGCTGGTTTAAATCCTACCTGTCCAATCGTTACCATTTCGTAGATTTAAATGGAGAGCTATCCAGGATAATGCTAGTAAATTATGGCGTGCCACAAGGGTCAGTTCTGGGACCCCTGCTTTTTACAATATACATGCTTCCATTAGGAAATATTATTAGAAGGCATGGAATTAGCTTCCATTGTTATGCTGATGATACTCAGCTATATATTTCATCCAAACCAGGCGATACAGCTCAATTAGCTCGCATAACTGAGTGTGTTGAAGAAATAAGAGATTGGATGACCCATAACTTTCTGCTATTAAATTCTGATAAAACGGAGATTTTGCTCATCGGCCCAAAAAATAGTACACAGAAGCTCCAGCATCTCAGCCTGCATTTAGACGGTTGTTCTGTAACTACTAGTTCAACGGTAAAAGACCTGGGAGTTATTTTAGACAGCAACTTATCTTTTAAAAATCACATCAATCAAGTTACAAAAACAGCCTTCTTTCACCTTAGAAATATTTCTAAGCTAAGAAATATGTTATCTATATCTGATGCAGAGAAGCTCGTCCATGCGTTTATGACCTCTAGAATAGACTATTGTAATGCATTACTAGGTGGATGTCCTGCATCATTAATAAACAAGCTTCAGTTAGTTCAGAATGCCGCAGCAAGAGTTCTTACTAGGTCAAGAAAATACGATCATATAACTCCAATCTTATCGTCCCTACATTGGCTTCCTATTAAGTTTCGAATAGACTACAAACTACTGCTACTCACTTATAAAGCACTAAATGGTTTGGCTCCCATGTATCTATCCAGTCTCTTAACACGCTACAATCCGTCACGCTCCCTGAGATCTCAAAACTCTGGGCTTCTAGTAGTTCCTAGAATAGCAAAGTCCACTAAAGGCGGTAGAGCATTTTCACATTTAGCTCCTAAACTCTGGAATAGTCTTCCTGACAGTGTTCGGGGTTCAGATACACTCTCCCAGTTTAAGTGCAGATTAAAAACATATCTTTTTAGCAAAGCCTACACATAACACACATCACACACATCACATCACAACCTTGTGCTCCAGAACATCTGATCACATGCACATTATCAACTTGTGCTGTTAATATCATGAACAGCAGCTACGCTAATTCCTCTCCACTGCTTCTCTTTCTCTCCCCATCCCGAGGCATCCTGAGGTTTGGCCAGCTCCAGTCACGTCCCACCTCGTGAAGATTATGGACCTATGGATGATCATGGAGAAGTAGATGCCGAGTGTTTAAAGGCCCTGGCATGGAGAAGCTGATGCTGGATCTATGATGATCACAAATTGTTCTGTATTGTTGAAAGATTTATGACCAAACTTTTGATGTCACCCATATGAGGATGGGTTCCCCTTTGAGTCTGGTTCCTCTCAAGGTTTCTTCCTCATATCATCTAAGGGAGTTTTTCCTTGCCACTGTCGCCACGGCTGCTCATCAGGGACAAACGCACACCATTCACCTTCACTGTTGTTTTCTGTAAAGCTGCTTTGAGACAATGTCTGTTGTGAAAAGCGCTATACAAATAAACTTGACTTGACTTGACTTGACTTGACAATGTGAATTAAATAATTCAATCTTCTTTTCCATACGTACCAACCACTGACGAGGAGAAGACGAGGATCAAAACCACAATCTGCCTGGAAACGAGTCTCATCATGGAAAAGAATTCCTGGAGAAACAAATCGAAAGAAAGAGACAATAGACTGAGTATAAATGAGAAGAAAGAGACACAGGTGAGCGACAGCATGTATTTGTTGTTGCTATAACCAGTGGTGAACCAGTCGCTTTTTCACGTATCTGTACTTTACTCAAGTGTTTCTATTTGGTAAATATTTTTCTTCACTACAATTCAAATTAAATATTTTACTTTTTATTCATCCACATGCAGTGAAATCAGTCGTTCCTTTTTATTTGCGAGGATAAAAATGTCACTGGTCAAACACGCAGCAAGTCACCAGTCATTCTACAATGAGAAATAGTAAACATAAATGGATAAAAGCTGTTCATTATAAAATCATAAGTGAAAACAGTGGACTTTGAATGTAAACACCTTCCTTGATTATTTTTCTGAAGCTACACAATAGAACGTGTTTTATTCCTCATATAAAAGTTTGGTTTTATTAGTACGAGTTGAGAGTCGGAGGTTTGAGTAACGTCTATAAATCTGCAGGTTATTGTTCACTCAGAGACACGACGTCAAACGGATTTTACAGTAAAAGGAAGATCAGAGTCAAGCGTTTTAATGTTTAGTTGCGTTTTATGATGAACCTCTGAGGGAGGACCCACAGGCTCATAAAAGCCGTCATAAAGTTATGGATTCTTCTGATTTTCCCATGAGATCAAATCGATCACAAACCGCTGGTGTTCATGAGAAGGTTGAGTTTAACAACATTATCATCATCGTCGTCATTAAAAACACAAATGTTTTCGACCTATGACTGATTTTATCATTAGGTTTCAGATCTACAACTGAATTAATTACAGTGGAAATAAAACATAAAGAAAATGTGACAAGAGGAAAAATCGTTTTTATTAATTAAATAATAACAACAATAATAATAATAATAATAATAATAATAATAATAATAATAATAATTAATAATAATAATAATAAAAACAACAACAATAATAATAATAATAATAAAAACAATAATAAAAATAAATAATAATAATAATAATAATAATAAAAACAACAACAACAACAATAATAATAATAATAATAATAATAATAATAATAATAATAAAAACAACAACAACAACAACAACAACAACAACAACAATAATAATAATAATAATAATAATAATAATAATAATAAAAACAACAACAACAATAATAATAATGATAATAATAATAAAAACAATAATAATAATAAATAACAATAAAAACAATAATAATAATAATAATAGAATTCATAATAATAATAATAAATAATAATAATAATAATAATAATAATAATAATAATAATAATAATAATAATAATAAAAACAATAATAATAATAGAATTAATAATAATAATAATAAATAATAATAATAATAATAATAATAATAATAATAATAATAAAAAAAACAATAATAATAATAATAGAATTAATAATAATAATAATTAATAATAATAATAATAATAATAATAATAATAATAAATTTATATGTTTTTTTTTCTTCTATTTTAATTCTCATTTTTCAGTTTATTTTGTGACTTAAGCGAACGTCTGAACTGTTCAGTTACTGACTGAATGACTTCCAGCGTTATTTTAGGAATTTTGGGAAGCAGGTGAATAAACGGACTGCTGCTGTTCTCAGTGTGTGTGAATGTGATGTGTGAAAGTGTAACAGCGTGGTGATGAACTGAACGTCTGCTGCTCTTCACACTGCGGGTTTTATCTCCTCGCTGATCTCACTATCGCTGCATTCATCTCATTACGCAACTCAGAGGATCTCCGCTTACGACAACATTACGCAACGTGGAGAACGCTAAGCTTCTTAATCCTCGAGCGCTAACGAACTAACGCTAACGCTTATGCTAAAATAACTCTTCCTCCTCCTACTCCAACTCTTCATCCTCTTTCCTGTTCTGTCCATCATGATCAATGAAAAATAAGAATAAAATATTAAGAAATAATCAACATGAAAAGCTTCTTCAGGCTTTTTTTTTCTCTTCTATCCCCCAGTCCAGCTTTCCAATCTTTCCATCTCTCAGTCCCCCTCAGGAGTCCATCTCTCCATCAGTCCATTCTTCCCTTCATAAATCCGTCTGTCTATCCCTCAATCCCCCATCAGTTCATCAGTCCATCCCTCTATCCCATTTATAGATCCATCAATCCATCCTTCAGTCCCTCCATTAGTCCATCCTTTCATTCATTGATAGATCCAATAGTCAATCCCTCAATTTCTCCACTGGTCCATAAATCCATCAGTTAATCCTTTTATAAATCAATAAGTCGGTCTCTCAATTCCTCCATCACTCCATCTTCCCATTCATTCATTCATCCATCAGTCCATCCTGCAAATCTCTTCTTAGATTTAACAGTCCATCCCTCAATCCCTTCAAAAAGCCTTCCTTCTATCCAGCAGTCCTTCTATCAACCCATCCCTTTATCAGTCCATCCTTTAGTCTCTTTATAAATTCATCACTCTATTCCTCAATCCCTCCATTAGTCCATCTCTCCATCAGTCCATCCTTCAGACCATCTATTATTCCCTCTATAAAGTCCATCCTTTAGATTCTCAACCATTTCATCTCTCCAACAGTCCATCTCTCCATCATGGTTTTTCTCAGTCCTTTACTCAGTCTAGTTCTCCATCAGTACATCCCTCCATCCTTTATTCCATTGCTTAGTCTATCTATAAATCTATCAGTCCATCTTTCAGTGCAAAGCAAATGTTCTTTAGAGATTTGTAATGTGTTGTACTTTTCATCCCTTTAGAGTTGCATTTAATGTTCATGAAACAACTTCCTGTTAATGTTCTCACGCTACAGCAGCTATAAACAGTCTGTCCCTCAGCAGAAGTTCTTCTCCTTTATATCTGTAAAAAAAAGATCTATTCTGTGGGGAACCTGGATGTTTGCATAAATATTATTAAACCTTGTGCAGGTCTACAGTTTTGTCTCTAGTGTCCTTAGACAGCTCTTTGGTCTTGGCCATAGTGGAGATGTTGGAGTCTGAATGATTGAGTGTGTGGACAGAGTGTGTGTCTTTTATACAGGTAACCAGTTCAAACAGGTAAAGTTATTACAGGTAATGAGTGGAGGACAGGAGGCTTCTAACAGGTCTGTGAGAGACAGAATTCCTGCTGGTGGGTTGGTGATCAAAACTTATTTCATCCAATAAAGCGGAAATTAATTATTTGAAAATCATACAATGTGATTTTCTGGATATTTTTTTAGTTTCTTCTGAAACTCAACCATAAACCTGAGATTCTAGAACTACAAATGACTGTATATCTGCACTTTAATAATACCAAGAACCTTTTAGTTCTATGTAATGAAGCTCTTCTGAAGACAGTAATGGACAGAAGCAGTCACACCGCTTCAACTCGCCCTGATGCTGCTGTAGCAACACCTCGTTATGAGTCATGAGTTTTAAAGTTCAGTGTCTCGCTTGTCTTTTTTTCGGGCGTTTGTTAAACAGACTGAGACAAATTTCGTTTGTTAAACAGACTGAGACAAAATGTCTGGAAGAAACGGCGAAAATCTCTGATAACATCTACCTGGAGTTGACTTTCCCAGAATCAGCTATAACATCAATATAACTGCTCCTGACTCGCCCAACTGGTTTCTCTCACTCTTCCACTCTCTCCCTCTCTCTCTCTCCCGCTCTCTCTCCCTCTCTCTCTCCCTCTCCGCTCTCTCTCCCTCTCTCTCTCCCCTCTCTCTCTTTCTCTCTCACTCTCTCTCTCCCTCTCTCTCTCTCTCTCTCCCTCTCTCTCTCCCTCTCCCGCTCTCTCTCCCTCTCTCTCTCCCTCTCTCTCTCTCTCTCTCACTCTCTCTCTCCCTCTCTCTCTCTCACTCTCACTCTCTCTCTCCCTCTCTCTCACTCTCCCTCTCTCTCTCTCTCCCTCTCTCTCTCTATTCTCCCTCTCTCTCACTCTCCCTCTCTCTCTCTCTCCCTCTCTCTCTCTCCCTCTCTCTCTCTCACTCTCCCTCTC
>NC_139589.1:24727228-24732228 GCF_946808225.1 Silurus aristotelis
TCAAGAGATTAACATTAAACATTGCGTGCAAACACGACTTTCATTACCAACATACTCATCTGACCATCGCTGTTTAATGAACTTGCATGAAGATAGAATGTGAATTCCATCAATAAATCAGTTCCACGGGTCAATCTGGAGAACATTCCTCCAAACAGTCATTCTGTGCTTTTCCATGAATCATCCATAAGTCACAGGAGAGTCCAAAGATCTGAGTTTTCACGCCTACACGTCACTATACGCCTATACGTTCACCTCATTGCAGAAGATCGCACCAAACCCTGAGGAATGAAGCGCTCATTCTCGTTTTGGCTCATTTATTTCTCTTATACCTCAGCCAACGATTCAATCTTTTCATAAAATCGTCTCTTTATCCGTCAGATGTCGCGGAACAGGACAAGTGTGTTCGTGTTCTCGCTTCTGTTATAGCAGCTATAAACGCTCGTTCCCTCTCCCTCTGTTCTCGCTCCTGTTATAGCAGCTATAAACGCTCGTTCCCTCTCCCTCTGTTCTCGCTCCCGTTATAGCAGCTATAAACGCTCGTTCCCTCTCCCTCTGTTCTCGCTCCTGTTATAGCAGCTATAAACGCTCGTTCCCTCTCCCTCTGTTCTCGCTCCTGTTATAGCAGCTATAAACGCTCGTTCCGTCTCCCTCTGTTCTCGCTCCTGTTATAGCAGCTATAAACGCTCGTTCCCTCTCCCTCTGTTCTCGCTCCCGTTATAGCAGCTATAAACGCTCGTTCCCTCTCCCTCTGTTCTCGCTCCCGTTATAGCAGCTATAAACGCTCGTTCCCTCTCCCTCTGTTCTCGCTCCTGTTATAGCAGCTATAAACGCTCGTTCCCTCTCCCTCTGTTCTCGCTCCGTTATAGCAGCTATAAACGCTCGTTCCCTCTCCCTCTGTTCTCGCTCCCGTTACGGCAGCTATAAACGCTCGTTCCGTCTCCCTCTGTTCTCGCTCCCGTTACGGCAGCTATAAACGCTCGTTCCGTCTCCCTCTGTTCTCGCTCCCGTTATAGCAGCTATTAACGCTCGTTCCGTCTCCTTCTGTTCTCGCTCCCGTTACAGCAGCTATAAACGCTCATTCCGTCTCCCTCTGTTCTCGCTCCCGTTATAGCAGCTATAAACGCTCGTTCCGTCTTCCTCTGTTCTCGCTCCCGTTATAGCAGCTATAAACGCTCGTTCCGTCTCCCTCTGTTCTCGCTCCCGTTACAGCAGCTATAAACGCTCGTTCCATCTCCCTCTGTTCTCTCTCCCGTTATGGCAGCTATAAACGCTCGTTCCGTCTCCCTCTGTTCTCGCTTCCGTTATGGCAGCTATAAACGCTCGTTCCGTCTCACTCTGTTCTCGCTCCCGTTATGGCAGCTATAAACGCTCGTTCCGTCTCACTCTGTTCTCGCTCCCATTACGGCAGCTATAAACGCTCGTTTCATCTCCCTCTGTTCTCGCTCCCGTTACGGCAGCTATAAACGCTCGTTCCGTCTCCCTCTGTTCTCGCTCCCGTTATAGCAGCTATAAACGCTCGTTCCGTCTCCTTCTGTTCTCGCTTCCGTTACGGCAGCTATAAACGCTCGTTCCGTCTCCCTCTGTTCTCGCTCCCGTTACGGCAGCTATAAACGCTCGTTCCATCTCCCTCTGTTCTCGCTCCCATTACGGCAGCTATAAACGCTCGTTCCGTCTCCCTCTGTTCTCGCTCCCGTTACGGCAGCTATAAACGGTTTGGTGTTAATTCGAGCTTCAGCAGATCCAAACCTCCACCAATTATTTACTCATACAGCAGCAAACATCAGAGATGGTAACGTGATCAAAATCTGATGCTTAAATGCATATTTGACTCCGGCAAATGATGGAATTTTGAGATGTAAAATGTGTAGGAACCCTGTACTAAACAATCACAGTGCAGAATCCGAGATCGCTGTGACGTAGCCTTATAACAGATATCGCCTGAATAATCACTTCACAACACTGCTTTATTCATTATTAATTTCGTATATACACACACACACACACACACACACACACACACACACACACACACTCGGGTGGAGTCTGGTAATTTTCCACTTGCATTACAGTGTTAGATGGATTGAATTCCCGTGTTGCACATAACCTCAAAATCAGATCCGAACACTTCCTGTTTCAGTTCTCCGAGTGAACCATAGCTGGCACCTAAAATCAGGAATTGGCGTCTGTTGAAGTTTTTTTGTTTTGTTTGTTAAATTCTGAAGAAAAATGAGCAAAAAGCGTGCCGTTTGATCTTTATCACACATACCTGTTGAGAGATTTGAGCTGGAGCAGAAGCAGCTGTTCTGTAGTTTCTGTAAGTGCAGCAGTTCGGTTCTGCTTCAGACTGAAATGTCACATTTACACTCCTGGCATTTAGCAGATGATCAGTTACAGTCACAGTTAGCTGAGCAGTTGAGGGTTAAGGGCCTTGCTCAAGGGCCCTGCAGTGGCATTTAGTGCTAGTGCCTTCGGAAGTCCAACATCTTACCCACTGATCTACCCATTTCCCTTCTTTCTTCTTCGCAATCTGTCACTAAATCTGACTGATCCCACAATCCATCACAAACACAGCATCACTTCTAAACGTTAAAGGAGTTAACGCCAGGCTCATTCCTCCACTTTACACTTCACTGCATTAACTTTCATCTCTCTGTATGGCTGTCTTTACGTCAGTCCGTCCGTCCGTCCGTCCGTCCATCCGTCTGTCAGTCCGTTCATTTGTCTGTCCCTTCGTCTGTTTGTCTGTCTGTCCCTCTGTCTGTCAGTCTCATTCTTCTCAATGGTGAGTGTGATATGATCGTGTTCTTACACGTGTGTATTAATAATTCATGTACAGTAAAAAAAGTACCTTTTTGTATAATCACCTCGACTGTCTGCCTGAACGTCTTACTTGCTAATCGTGTCTGTCTGTGTATCCTTCCATCTGCTTGTATATCTCTATGCCTGTCTGTCTGTCTGTGTCTGTCTGTCTGTCTGTCTGTATATCTTTCTACCTGTCTGTCTGTCTGTCTGGCTGATTTAGATGTCACTGTGAAATCTTCAGTATAATAGCCAGTTTGAAATGCAGGTGTGGTTAGGTTCTCGAAGGGTGTGGCTTGTCGACTTCCTGTCTGAAAAGGAAATGCCTCTGCATACACAAAGAAGTCACGACTCCGAACAGTTAATCAGGACTTAAAATACCGGCGAGGTGTTTAATCAGGTGTGCAAGAACACGAGTCGTCCCGGAGGAAACATGTAAAAGCAGCCAGGAGGTCTTATGTAACGTTGTGACTCACACACACACACACACACACTCATACACACACACACACACACACTGGTTTGTCTCCAAACTATTTCTCACATTTGTAAGATGTGAAAGTTGGACAAATAATCGATGGATATGATCACAGGAACGTTAATCCTGGTGTTTATAAAGAAAAAGATTAGACTTGTTTTTCCGTAGATTGTGCGTGCGTGTGTGTGTTCGAGAAAGAGCTAGCTGCCAACCTGTGTCTTCTACAGGATAACTTTATAAACTGTGCCACTGACTGACAAACAAGCCACACCCACTTTTAGAGGCAGACACTGAGGCCACGCCCACTTCTACTGACACAAACATTCAGACAGCTTCTCCTTCACTGAGACTAACTGGCAAAAGAGACCACGCCTTCTTCATTACTGTAGTACAGAAGCCACACCTCATTTTAAGTTACACCCAGAAAGGCCACACCTCTTTTAAGGATGCAAACAGGAAGGCCACGCCCACTTTAAAGATAGAACCGGAAAGGCCATGCCCTATTTTAAGATGCACTTTAAAAGCCACGCCTCTTTTTAAAAATGCACTTGGGAAGGCCACGCCATTTTCAAAGATGTACCCAAAAAAGGCCACGCCTCCTGATTGTTCATGATTTGTAATATGTTCAGAGTGTTTAATTTACTTATGTGGTGGTTTACTAATCTTCTGTTTCCTGTGTGTGTATATGTGTGTTTGTTTGTTTGTCCCCCCCCAAAGAATGAGTCGCGTGTCCTTCGTGTCAAGGTTATTGCAGGCATTGATCTGGCAAAGAAGGACATTATTGGTGCCAGGTAACCACACACACACACACACACACACACACACACACACACACTCTGTCTCTCTCTCTTACACACACTACACCTGCTTCCAGTACTAAGAGTGAGGTATTGGAATGTGTGTGTGTGCGCACTTTGTAAAAGTGTAAGTTTTGCCTACACACACACACACACACACACACACACACACACACACACACACACACATCTTGGATTAGGAATTAACTCAGTCAGGACCCTGTAGGCATGCTAGGGAAATCATCCACTTCCTGTTTGTGTCCTCTGGGAAAGGTCAAAGTATACACAACTACAATAGAAACTGTTCTGCTGGATTCCGGATCCTGATTGGTCAGAAGCTGCTGATTAATTCGGAAATGTTTGTAATTTAGTGTTCCGATGCGTTATGGTGTTATGGTTTCCGTAGCAACATCTCGTTTGCAGGACTCGTGCACGGGCCGCCCTGCTATTTATGGAAGGAGTCTCCAGTGCCAGAGCTTTGAATCTCATGGACGTTCTACATCATTAAGTGTATCTATAAATGGATAAACCAAACCTAGTTACCATGATCCATCGTTGTTGCCGCTGGCAACCGGACCTGAGTGGTTTTGGAGGTTTTTGTCTTCAGTACAGTGCGTTTTTAATACAGTCTGACCTCAGAGCGAAAAGAACCACGCAGGACTCAGGTGTGAAGTTTTGGAGATAAATATTCGTGAGGGCAAAGTCCAGCCCAGACGCCGCCATGTTAGAGAACAACAGCAGGGTTGTGAAAGACCTCGACGTGCGCAAATCAGGGTTAATTACTAACCTTCTTCACGGTCATAAATCCCCGAGGGCACGAGAGCAAGTTCAAGCCTTCACGTATTTCACATGCCGGAGTCTCGAGGACGATATTTACAGAGACGTCTGCTTTAATACTGAGCTCAAATGAATCGTTTTAAAAA
>NC_139589.1:24739728-24747228 GCF_946808225.1 Silurus aristotelis
GTGTGTGTGTGTGTGTGTGTGTGTGTGTGTGTGTGTGTGTGTGTGTGAGAGAGAGAGAGAGAGAGAGAGAGAGAGAGAGAGAGAGAGAGAGAGAGAGAGAGAGAGAGTCTCTACATTATTGTACAACTTCTATGTTGCTTCTGTTTTATGATGAGCAACAGATTTGGGATTAAAGCAAACACAGTTTATTTTATTTACACGCCACAGCGTCCCCCGTGTGTGTGTGTGTGTGTGTGTGTGTGTGTGTGTGTGTGTGTGTGTGTGTGTGTGTGTGGACATGCACCAATAATAAAAAATAAAAAAAACATGCGTGCACGCACACACGCATTTTTTTTTTTTTTTTATTGGTGCATGTCCACAGTGATTGTGAGACAGAACCCTGATCAGTTTTTCACACTCCCCTCAGTGTTTTTCCTGCACCTCTCGCTCACTGCTGCCCCCTACAGAGCAGTGTGTGAACTAAGGAGCAAACAGGAAGTGTAACTATGACAGCCGAAAAGGAAATACCTGGTCAGAGCTGAAACATTTATACTTTATTACAATTAAACTCGTTATCTTCGTCTTGTACATAGATACAGGGGCTGTTTACACCTGTCTGTCTGTTTCTCTATCTCTGTCCCGCTCTGTCTCTCTCTGTGTGTCTCTCTCTCTCTCTCTCTCTCTCTCTCTCTCTCTCTCTCTCTCGCTCTTTCTTGTGTTCTAGTGTTTAAATCAACATCATGTCTGTTCTTCTTTTTCAGACTCTGAACCCAAAATGGAACGAGGAGTTTTATTTTAGAGTAAGGATTTTTTTTTCTTTTTTTTCCCCCTTTCACACTTTTTATTTCTTTCAGAGTGAAATTTTACCTGAAACCTTGTGCTCTCCCTGCACCATGCACAAGCTTCTGCTTCTTTCTTCTGCTTCTTTCTTCCGCTGCTCTTCTTCTTCTTCTTTTTATTTTATTATTACAGCATTGTGTCTGAACTTGTCTTACAACACTTGTGTTTTTGGCTGAACTTGTGTGTGTGTTTCCCAGGTGTGTCCTCAGAACCACAGGCTCCTGTTCGAGGTGTTTGATGAGAACAGACTGGTGAGAAACTTTTCCTTCTTATCACACACACTTTGTCGTGATGTCAGCGTGAGACTATTTCTCAAGGCTCTTCATCGCTCGAGCATCTCTTCCTCCTCTTCCTCTTCATTAGTAGTGTTCACTTAGAACCGTGAGGTGTTTATGAGGCCTCAGTGAGGAAGAACCTTCTCCACATGCTCTTTCTGTGTTGCAGGTGTAAATGGAAACCTTTAGGATGAAACATTAGCCTGCTAACAGTGAGCGATTAGCACCCCCTAGTGTTCCTGGTGTGTGTGTGTGTGTGTGTGTGTGTGTGTGTGTGTGTGTGTGTGTGTGTGTGTGTGTACTCTATAGAGATTCTCAGCAATAAAATGAAGATTATATGTCACACAGGAAGCTGCTCACAACCTGAGGGCTGGAAATGCAGCAAGTCTTAACATCTCTGTGCATATAATGTTTTGCTTTGTGTGTATGTGCGTGTGTGTGTGTGTATGTGTGAGTGTGTGTACATACCTGTTCATGTGTGTGAGATTGCTACACGATGCTTAAGTACAGATTTTAAGCGTGTGTGTGTGTGTGTGTGTGTGTGTGTGTGTGTGTGTGTGCGCGCTCATGGCACTGTGTCAGTGTGAGACACTTCAGGGTCTGTGTGATGCCCTTATATGTCTGAGAAGGAGAAACATCTCTCTCTCTCTCTCTCTCTCTCTCTCTCTCTCTCTCTTTCTCTCTCTCTCTCTCTCTCTCTCTCTCTGTAAATGCAGTTTTCTTTTCCTCTCCTGTCTTTTTTTTTCTCTTTTGTGTCCTCATGTTTTTTTTGAGCTTCATGTTCTTGATATTCTCAGGATTTCAGGCTGTGTTGTGTGAGATTCTGTTCAGGCTGAAAAAAACAACCTGGTTCTTCACACTGATCATTTTTTTCCTCTGACACGCGAAATGTAGCGTTTGATATGTACAATACGCATCACAGAACGATCTGTGTGATTATACGATACCCATAATGATACACAGCGCACGCGTGTGTGTGTGTGTGTGTGTGTGTATATATATATATATATATATATATATATATATATATATGAAACCTAACTAACAGCAAGCTGCGGATTTACTTAAAATTTGCGTGTGTGTGTGTGTATATATATATATATATATATATGGTGCATTAGTGCCTGTGCAATGGGCAGCTTTTATATTTGAAAGGCTCTATCAATGCTGAACGCTATATACAGATATTAAAGCAACAAATGTTTCTATCCAGAAAACCTCTCTTTCTGGGAAGGTCTTTTTTATATATATATATATATTTCAGCAGGGCAATGATAACTGTTAACTGCACCTATTACAAAAGCACAACTTGATAGTAGGAGAGTCCTGGTGCTGAACTGCAGTCTAGTCACCATTTAAAAACTTTTGCCGCATCATGAAATGAAAAACACAACAAAGGAAACCCAGAACTGTTGAGCAGTCAGAATCCTTTATCAGACACACATGGGAAACATTCCTCTCCCAAAACTTCAGCAACTGGTCTCCTCTGTTTTTATGGTCTCCCCATGTGTGTGTGATGTTTTCTTTGCGATTTGCATCTCATAAATCCATATTCTATTCACAATAATACAGTGTGTGTTAATTTACATTTTACACAGTGTCCCAACTTCTTTGGAATTGGGGTTGTACATTAGGCATCACGATAAACTGGAGGCTAAAATCGAGCTTCTCTTGATTATTAACAGTGTTCTTCTCACATCTCCAGTGCAAAACTGAAGGCACTGAGCTACATTCAAACTTTAAACTCTTTCATCGAACATTTTGTGAATGATTGGATTTGGGGGAAAATCCAGAAATGTTTTAAAACAGTTTGTTGTTTTTGGTCTGAAGCATCATGCCGCTTTGGTTCTTCTGTTAATAAGTTTTAAAGAGGAAGCCTTTCTTTGAAGGCTTTGTAATTAGCTCCTGATTCCCTTTTGGCTTCTCTTCGTGTTCTTACATAAGGAGATTTACGAGTTTGTGGAGAGTGTTTCCTGTCTTAGCTGTGATCTTTCTATCTTTCTCCCTCTCTCTGTCTCCTTCATGTTCTCTCTCTCTTTTTTCCCTTCTCTCTCCTGGGGGCCGGCTTCATCCTGACAGACCAGTGGCAGCTGACAGAAGGCTGGTTGGATCTGTCGGCTCAGTGGTGGTGGTGTTTAAGTGGGGACGGGAAGTCTGTGTGTGGCTTTTTTTTTTTTTTTGTTGAGGCACGTGACCAAGGCCACCCTACCCTCACCTCAGCTTTGCTGAGTGCCAGGCTTCCTTATCCAATCACTCCTGGAATGCTGCTTGTCACTCTGGATATTTCTGCTGCATGTCACCATTGAGGTGCAGCTCTAACAGTCTGCCAAATGGTAGTGGGTCGATTTGTTTCCCTCCCCTCTCCCCCCGGCTTTACATCCCTCCCCTCTGGCTTACACTCAGTCTGGTTGTGAGTTTGTGGTCTGAACCCTGCAGATCTCAGGCAGAGCTTCTCTTGTTACTATGTGCTCCTGCTTTTTCTCTGTCTCCCAGTGAGAGAGGGAAGGCGAAACGCAAGAGGGGAAAGTGTGTGGGTGTGAGAGGGAGAGAGAGAGAGGGAGAGAGCAGAGAACTGATCAGAGACATTTTAAACGGTGGGCAGGAGAATCCAGCAACAAACGAACCAGAGGAGACACGAGAATGTCTCGCCGGTTGCGCTTTTATTTCGGGTCCAACCGCAGCAACACAGCACCCGAATTACAGGAATTCGAAGATGAAGGCCAGAATTCGCATACGAATGTCCCCGGAGCTGGAGCCACGCTTCGCCAAACGCGTCCAAATTACCCACTGCTTGAAGAAGATCCCCCTGTTTCTGGCGCTTTCTTAAAACGAAGCTCCTCCATGTTTATTCTGCAGCTCCAGAGCCAGAATGAGCTGCCAAGGCCTACCAAGAGCTCGACTATGCAGATCTCTCTTCAGCGCTCCTCAACGCCTCAGGAAGACCTACAGTCTATGGATTCACCTCCAGAATACCCCCAGGATCCAGCTCCGGCTTACAGCGAGCCCGCAGAGGGCTGGTGGTCCTCTCAGTCTGCATTTTACCGCAGGAGAGAAAGTCCAGCAACTCCGGTTGTAGATCAGACTAATGCCGGAATGGATGCTGCCCAGCCCAAGAGGCGAGTTTTCTGCGTCAGGCCGTACGAGTTTCAGAACGGGCACTCTAATTTGAGAATCGGGGACGGAGGTTCTCCGGGAATCAGCATCGGGAGGTTTTGTATCCAGCAAAAAGCCTCTAACGGATCTGATCTCCAGCAGTTCAGGATAGTTCCTTACAGCCAGGAGGAACAAAACGGTGCCTGCAGTTGGTCTGTCCAGCCAACCACAGATGGGAATCCTGGCCCTCGGAGACTCATCTTACAGCTTCAGCAGGACGGAGGGAAAACCGTGACTTCAAGCGGCCAGAGAGATGCAGCCGATCTCGGGTGTAAAAGTGAACGAGGAGTACAATACCCTCGAATCCGGCTCGAGAGGAGCACTTCGCAGCCTTCACAACCCAGACAAGTCCCATCACGCCCTGGATCCATGCCTAACCTTCATGCCCCAATCCCTGAAAGTGAAGTCAATGAAGATGGAGCTCAAAGCTGCACCTTTAAGATCAGGAAAGGACAGGATCCAAGGCAGGCCAAGTTCAAGATATATTTCAGCCAAGGAGGCAACAACAGATCTAACTGTTCACAGGATATTAGCTTTGGAAAAGGACCTACGTGGAACGGCCCAGAGGTAATTAGCGCTCGGATTTCACCTTGTTTTTGTACGCGGGTTTTGTGTTGTTCGTTCGTTTAGCGATTTTGTTGGAACCACACCAGTTTGACCTCAAGTTCTGTGCACATTTTGTGTGTGTCTGAACCGGGAATGTGGCACGTCGTCAGAAATTCAGCATCTTCGTAGTTAATAAGTGGACGGCAAATGAGAAAAGCAGAGGAGATGAAGTCTGGAAGTTTGAGAATGTCTGATGGGGAGGGGGAAGGACTTTCTGGGAAGTAAGAAAGAGGAAGAAAATTGGAAAGGCAGGAGAAAAGCTTAACCACACTCTTTCTTTTTCTCAAACTCAGCCAGAGAAATCTTTACCAGTGGCTTTGTTTTTATATTTAAATGTAAAAGAAATGAGAGGGGGTAGGGATGGTGGGAGTAAAGTTGCTGAAACGAGCGCTGACAGATATCCCTGCTGCCCAGAAGCTCTCTTCAGCTTGGCTTTTCCCCCCCTCATCGTTTTAAGAGCAGTCTGTTCTATCTTTAGACCTGCATCAAGTGCTGTTGTTGGGTTTTCAGATCAGCTCTTCTCCCTTGACTTGGGTCACCGTACACCTCAGCTGCTCCGTAGTCATTAAGGTCTAGGATACAGTTACAGCTAAAATGCCCATAAAGACCTGCGATTATCACCAGAGATGTTTGTAAAATAGTTCTGAAAGTCTAGACAATGCTCCTTTTTTCACTCCAGGTGTAAAAACACTTACTCTGACCTAAAAGCTGTGGCGAAATCTCAGCGCCAAACCGCGCTGGATTTCAGACTACCGTTTTCCTCACTGAACTTCTGGGCTTCAGTTAAGAGTTTGACATTTTTGTTGGTCGGTGTCGCAACCTTCAGTGTGTTTTATGGCAGCGTTGTTTTTTCTGTGAGGAGAAAAAGACGTTACTGGAAGCGAGGAGTCCAGAAGTTCCTGTGTAGTTTGTGTCAGCTGAATCAAATATCCAGAACGATCCTGTTTCCTCGGCGGAGTTCTCACTGACTACAGGTGTCGGGTCGAGGGTCAAGGCGAGGTCTTCGTGGAGTAAAGTGTAGAGCGCTGTGTGTTTGCTTGTTGGAATAAAATCAATGATGCGGTGATGTCATGAGTTTCTGTTCTACATGTTTGATTCGTTGAAGGATGGACACGTGGCACTTTTTATCCGTTAAGTGTAAAACAAGTTTGTTTGTTATCATGCATTAAAGTTACAGTTTTACCTCCGATACAAAGCGCTGACACTGGAGACTCCTTCCACAGAAGTGAACATCTTAATCACATGTGTAACCTGGTTTACTGTGAGCGGAGTGGGATCGGAATAGACCCATTTGGAGCCCACTGAACTCCTGATCTGCAGAGAAAGAACTGAATGATTAGTGTGGAGAACTGAAGAGTGTTGTGGGATCTTGCTTTGGCTTCTACCTGAATCTGCTAAGCTGCAGGAACTTGCCAGATTTTTGGACGACGTTCTGCTGGGACTCTCAGGTTCGTCTGAAGTATTAGTCTTAGTAGGAAAGGAATGGAGGGTACGTGTCCCTGGTGACCGAACGCTTCCAGACTGAACAACAAAGCAGGAAAGGAACAGCTCATAACAGGAAGATGAATATTACTACTGCGGCTAATAATCATGCTATTATTACTATTACTAGCACAGCTATTGCTACACTGCTATATAGGCCATAGAGCTGGGATTATAGAGTTTAAAGGCCTTGCTCAGGGACCCAGTAGCTTGGTGGTGCCAGGATTTGAACCCATGACCCTCTGATCAGAAGTCCAACATCAAGTCCAACACAACTACTCATCCCGCTTCTGCTAACTAGTTACTAACATCAATTACTATTGCAACTACTAAATACTGTTCTGCTGCTACAAATGCGTGTCATCATTACGTCTTATTTTACTGCTGTTACTCTCTTAATACAGCTGTGTATATCACTGTTATTACTGCTACTACAGTGATTACTACAATTCAACTATCAATACTGCTATTATTACCTGGTAATATTACATCTATTAATACTGTTATAACTACTAGTGCTGCTGCTGCTACTTTTATCATTACCGCTACTCATCTGACTATTACTGCTGCTGTAATCATTAATACTGCTGTTAATACAATTATTACTACTGTTTCTATTTTACTAGTGCCATCATTCCACTTATCTACCCACTGTTACTAGTGCTAATACTAGTTCAGGTAATATTGCTGCTTCTTTAACTATCAATACTATTAGTAGAACGTTTTATTTAGTAGCAGTGCTACTGCAACTATTATACCTTTTATTATCACTTCCATTAACTCACTTAATTATTCCTGCTGCTACGATTACTACTAAACCACTATTACTAATATTATACTAGTACTCTCATTATCACTCTCTAACTGCAGCTGCGACTATTATTACTACTGCAGCTGCTGCTCAGAAAACATCATTTCCTCTTCGGCAATTTCCTTTAAGTGTCCATCAGTGATCAGCTGATGCCCTCAACAATCATGGAGCTATGAGTGAACATTCAGTGTCCCTCAGATGAAGACGTGTGGTTCCTTCGATGCTCAAGGTTTTTTTCCGGGAGTTTTTACTGCTGCTGTGGCCACTGGCTCGCTCACACGGGATAAACGTACAGGAACTATTTAATGACGCGGAAGCTGCTTCGGGACGATGTCCGCTGTTAAAATCTCAAGT
>NC_139589.1:24752228-24759728 GCF_946808225.1 Silurus aristotelis
ACGTCACCTGACCTACTCACTTCCTCTCCTTTACAACCACTTTCTGACCTGAGAAATGGTTTAGTACGGGTCAGGGGTTTAGAACCTGACTGATGTTAGTTCTGGGTTTTAATCAGTGTGTCTGTGGGTTTTAAATAAGTCTTGAAATAAATGCGATGGCTATGGATGTGGACTAATGGACCTTGTATTTTTAATAGGCTTAAAAACCTAAACCTGGACCAGTATTAAGGCTAGTTCTCGAATAACTCTGGATCAGTATTACAGCCAGTCCAGGACTAACCCTGGACCTGTATTAAAGTCAGCCTTGGGCCAGGCTTGGACTGATCTCCTGATCCAAGCTAAAGCAGGTCCTGGATCCTCTATTATAACTAATAACTAACTAAGACGTGAATAAAACTAGTTTTAAGAATAATCCTGGATCTTTGCTAAAACTGGACTTGAGTATAAAGTATTTCTGGTTGCTGATGTTTCGGAGTTTTTACAGGTGATTATTTGGAGTCCTGGGTATGAACAGTTCTCCTCAGACAGAATCGTTACCACGGGAAGAGAAAGCCGTACAGTGGAACAGTTGGAAACTGGCTGCTTATGTCTCTGCCTGTTCCGATACGATCTGTGAAGGAAATCCAGGAATTTCTGTAGCGGATGAGAGCGGCTCCTCAGACACGTAGCCGATTTTTAACGCCGCTGAGGTTTTCTGCTCCGAGTTTTCCACAGTTTCGAGTTCAATCTCCAGGAAAGTGTCGGAAAATGTGGGACTAATGAGGAACGGCTGACTTTAAGTGCTGATCAGATGTTTTCTGCTGACGGGTTACTCAGAGCTTCCTGAACCTCAGCTTCTGAAATCCGTCCTTTATTTTTTTTTTTTCCTTTTCCATGTTTACGTACGTTCTCAGGCTCGGGCAGATTTGCTGATGATGCCAGTGATTCTTGTGGAGCCACTAATAACAGCTGGTGTTCAGTAGAGCTACAACCTGTGGCCTGCATGGAATATGTAACAGGAGATGTTGATTACGTAAGCAGGGCTCTGGAAGTTGTCCATGGTGTTCAGCCCCTTACCGCCGTTCTCTCGGGTTTTATTTCTCTCCTCCCTAATTACTCACTCACACACACACACACACACACACACACACACACACACACACACACACACACACACACAATTGCTCAGATGTTTACAGCTTCACAGTGTGATCGAGCCGCTTGTTGCTTTCCTTATTTATTTTACTTTGTTTTTGTTTGTTGGCTCTCAGACAGAAGATCCAGCGATGGAGCGGCCCTACACGTTTAAAGACTTCCTCCTCAGGCCAAGAAGGTCAGTGTTTTTCTTCCGCCAGTCTGGATGTAGCTAAAGAGCGACGGTAGCATATAGGCTTTTCCTGTAAACACAAAGGGAAGGAAGCTACAAAACCGCTGTAGGGGCAAAACATTGAAGACGAAACTGCTCGCTATGGATTTTAAAACAATTCCTTTATGGTGTTATGAATTTCACACCATTTGTAATATTTATTCTCTAATATTTCGTGTCCTCTCTCACCTCTAACCTGTTCATATAAAGCGCTCGGGCCGCTTAAAGAACCATCCATATACAGTATCAGCATTTATTTGTTTGTTTATTTGTTTGCTTTTAATTATTTGCTTTATTTATTTATTTGTTTAGGGTTTAACTTTTTTTGTTTTTCGTTTTTCCTTCAAATGTTAAAAAAACATCTCCATTTGATGGCGTTTTATTAGCTGTTAGTCAGGGTCTGATTTAATCAGGATCTTATGCCGTGTGTGTGTGTGTGTGTGTGTGTGTGTGTGTGTGTGTGTGTGTGTGTGTGTGCGCAGTCATAAATCGAGGGTGAAAGGTTATCTGAGGCTTAAGATGGCGTACCTGCCGAAGAACGGTGCTCAGGAGGAGGAGAGCGGTGAGATGAGGGAGGAGGCTGAGGTGAGCGCTCTCTCTTTCTCTCTTTCTCGTTCCCCATTTCTCTATTTCTCTTTTGCTTTCACTCTTTCTGTCTTTGTTTTTCTGCCCTATGTCTCTTTTTTTGTTACTTTAACCCTGGTTCTCTCTCTCTCAGGGCTGGGAGGTGGACTCAGTGGATCAGAGTGGTTCTCGTCGTTCTCAGCAGCTCCTTCCTCCGTTGCCGGCAGGTTGGGAGGAGAAAGTGGATAATCTCGGCCGGACGTATTTCGTTAATCACAACAACCGAACCACACAATGGAAAAGACCCAGTACGGTGTATGTGTATACACACACACACACACACACACACACACACAGAGGAAGTTCTGTAGATTTGGAGAGTTTACAGGTTAACACTTAAAACAGACACGCCCCTGTCACTTCTACTTATTGGTCATCATGGTGCCACTTTGCTTCTCGTATCTGGCCCCACCCACTTTTAGTTTCTGGACACTTGCACTCCTCTGATTTATAATCCCATACAATCCTTCACCATTTTAAGAATCAGAAAAAAAAAATGCTACTGATTTGTGATGTCATTTCCTCTCTGCCTGTCAGTGACTTGGTGTCAGAGACGGAAAACGATAATCAACTTCGTCAGATCAACCAGGAAGCTCACCGAGTGTTTCGCTCCAGACGCCACATCAGCGAGGACCTGGAGAACGAACACCTCGACCCCCGAGAGCTCGACGATGTGAGCTTTAACTTTTGATTAACTCTAATTTATAAATCATTTCTTCAGCAGCAGTTTTCTTTCTGCTTTTATTTTCATACATATTATGAAATGATGCACGTTTGTTTAAATAGTTCCTTATTTATATTAATTCTTTTCTTTATTATTTTATCTCTGTTGTTATTTTACGGTTCTGCTGATAAAATATATATAAAAACCAAACCTTTTGTTATTGGGTAATTTTTAATTAGCCCCTCCCCTCCCAGTCCTGGGACCCAATTACTGAAGAGGATTTCTTGGGGCTGAGTGAGGCTGTGGCTGGCCCCGCCTCCACTGCCACACCCATTCATCAGTTCAGCACTCCAGAGTTCTCGGAGGAGATCAGCATGAGGCTCTCACTCACTCCTAACACCAACGGAGAAATAGGCGGAGCTAACAGTACCGGGGTGAGAGAGTAGATAGATGGATGGATAACATGATTTGATTGATTGATTGATTGGATGGATGGATGGATGGATGGATGGATAAAAAATTGGATAGATGGATAGATAGATGGATGGATGGATGAATGAATGGATATGGTTGGGTAATTGAAGAGATGGATGGATAAATTAATAAATTGATGGTGTGATAGCTGAATAGCTGGATGGATGTTGGGATGATATGTTTATTAGAAAGGTTGTGGGAATGATATGATGGTCAGAGCTGATAGATTGATGCCCCCCCCCTCTCTCTCTCTCTCTCTCTCTCCCTCTCTCAGTCTCTTCTGTCCTCCAGGCTGCGTTCCTCCAGTATGACTGATGGAGTGAGTGATCAGGCTCAGACTCCCTCTCCTATGGTACGCCTCGTTCCTTCATCACGCCTCATTTCTTTCTTCCACTCCTCTCTACACATTGCAGTTCTTTCACCACGCACTTCTTATCTATCTATCTATCTATCTATCTATCTATCTATCTATCTATCTATCTATCTATCTATCTATCTATCTATCTATCTATCTATCTATCTATCTATCTATCTATCTATCTATCTATCTATCTCATTCTGTCATTTATTAACTCTTAGTAAAACAACGCTGTTAAACCTGAAGCACATGTTGAGTGTCACGTTTCCTGTTCTTCCTCATGACATGGCTGGAATCCGTGTGTGTGTGTGTGTGTGTGTGTTGTCATTGTAAGTGTTTATTCTGGTATTTGTGTAATTACCTCCTGCCATTGTGTGAAAGTGGTTCTCGAGGTGCGATCAGAAGAATGCAGGATGGCATGTTTGTAGAACTCAATGTGAGATGGGGGGGATTTTTTGGTTTTGTTTTCTTTTTGTGGGGCCATTACTTTTAACACTGACCGGCTGAAGTGTTCTTCCAGAAATGAATAGTAATACAAAGAATTGGTGTGGGGTTTTTTTTGTATTGAAATTTTTTTGCTGAATGCCAATTCGTTACTTGTGTTACGAGATATATATGCTCCACCCCTAGGGGGCATGTCTTCCTCTAGTAGCTCTGCATTAGCTGAATGTTAACAGTAAACATGTTTACATCACAAAACGCACACACACACACACACACACACACACACACACACACACTTCTCCTGGGTCCTGTAGAGAATAAATGGGTGGAGTTTATGTATTTGTTTGAAGTGTTTGTTTACGGGTCTGTAACAGCTGCGCTTTCGCATCGCACGCAACTCGTTTTTACTGTAAAACTGAGAAATGTAAAAACTACGTGCTGAATGTCACCAAAAACCAGTTTTATATTTTTTGATAGGGTTTTTTTTTTGTGTGTGTTGACTACTGCCCCCTGCTGACCTGAAGTGTTTTCTCTCTCTAATCCTGCGTACGTTCAAAATGTGCGGGGTTTTTTTTGTTTGTTTTTTTCTTTACCTTAACGAGACATTCTGTGTTTTTGGGGGGGTTTTTTTGTAATCTGTAAATATAAATATTGTAGTGAACGCTGATGTATTTGCTGCCACGTGACCTTCTGCTTTCTGCATTCGTTTTCCTGATGAAGGTGTTTTCTAAAAGTTATGGCTAGAAATAGTTCTTCATCATTGTTCTCCTTTCGATGTGAGGTGAGATGTCGTCTATCAGGCCTCCTGACCGGTTTCATATTTTCCCTTTCTGTTTTTGTTTGGAGGAGCAGAACATCTCCACGTCGCTGCAGTGGGCGTGGCCTGAGTGAGTTTATGTGTGAATTATGTAGCTGGGAGGTTTTGTTTTTTTCTTTGTTTGTGTTGGAGTGAGTGAATGAGGGACAAAAGGAAGGAGGTATTGAGGGAGTGTAGAAACTGATACGACTCTGAAGGAGGAGTGGAAGTGCCGCGACTCGCCTGGATGAGTCAGTGCTTGCGCTCGCACTTCAGCGTGTTTGAGGTGGAGCGAGTGATGTTTCTCCTCCAGTTCACTGAGTGCTCGGCTTCATCTGCTGCTCGGAATCGTGTTGGGAATTACCGGGAATACCCTCAGTCCTCATGTTAGAAGTTCACACTGCTCATCTTTTCAGAAGCTCCGACTGTAAATATGTTCCTCAGTGGCAGCAGGTAAGATGAGATTTACTGCAGGATGGAGTTTTTAAAGTTCTGATGTTCTGCCAAATCAGACATTTGGCAGAAGCCCTTTAACCTCAGAGACTTTTATCTGATAACTTCCACTGAGCAGGTGAGGGTTAAGGGCCCTGCTCAGGGGCCCAGCAGTGGCAGCGGGGATGTGAAGTGTTAAATGTTCATGAGGATAATTCCCCTCTAAGGGAGTTTATAGAGAAATGCAGTGGGCTTGTGTGAGAGCAGGACCCTGTGTCTGATGAACTTCGGGTGGATCAGCAGTTCTCCTGTTTCTCGGTGAATTCAGTAATCACCCTGAGCTGATCGGCTCCTGAAGTGTCGGGGAAAGTCGTCCTCATCATGATCATCTTTCTCTCTAGGCTTTTTTCACCCTTTCCTCTTTCTTCTTTCTCTTTCACTTTTTGTTTCTTCTTCTCCTGCTCGCTTTTTTCTCGCTGAGCTGAGCTGAGCTGAGCTGAGCTGTGTGTGAGGGGACGTTTGCTAATACTGTAAATAAGGGTTCATTGAGAAAAATGCACCATTTTGGTGCTTTGTTGCCGCAAAGACAGGAAGTGACATCATCAACAGGAGACAGTGTGTGTGTGTGTGTGTGTGTGTGTGTGTGTGTGTGTGTGTGTGTGTGTGTGTGTGTGTGTGTGTGTGTGTGTGTGTGTGTGTGTGTGTTTCTGAGCACCGTGTGTATGATGTAATAGTGTTGTAACGCACATTAACGTTCCCGTCACCATCGTCCTGTTGCTTCCAGCTTCAGCACACACTCCAATCCAATCTATCATCCAATCTCTGCTCTAATCTCCAATCCAATCTCTCATCCAATCTCTACTTCAATCTCTCATCCAATCTCTACTTCAATTTCCAATCCAATCTCTCATCCAATCTCTACTTCAATCTCCAATCCAATCTCTAATCCAATCTGTAATACAATCTCTCCCTGTCTGATCCACCGCCCCTTTAAATTCACTCCTGACCCCATAATTACCTCCACCGCCCCTTTAAATTTAAACACCGATCCTCAAAATCACCTCCACCGCCCCTTTAAATTCACTCCTGACCCCATAATTACCTCCACCGCCCCTTTAAATTCACTCCTGACCCCATAATTACCTCCACCGCCCCTTTAAATTCACTCCTGACCCCATAATTACCTCCACCGCCCCTTTAAATTTAAACACC
This sequence comes from Silurus aristotelis, assembly GCF_946808225.1. Lineage (NCBI taxonomy): Eukaryota > Metazoa > Chordata > Actinopteri > Siluriformes > Siluridae > Silurus > Silurus aristotelis. Next base: position 24,758,578 of record NC_139589.1, read on the forward strand.
GATCCTCAAAATCACCTCCACCACCCCTTTAAATTCCGAAAACAATTTCTTAATCATGCTTGCTGAACACACACACACACACACACACACACACACACACACCTACTTACCCATGATGTCGTGTAACTAAGCTGTTGTGTGTCAGCAGACGTCGCAGTCCAGACGAACCCGAGCCCAAACAGTCACAGGCCTAGAGCAGCCCATGGTAATACACTCTTCCTCCTCCTCCTCCTCTTCCTCCTCATGCTGTCACACACTTTAATCTTTTTTGTTTTGTTTGTTTCATCATTAAGGATGTTAATGAAACTGTTATTTTGTGTTTGGTCGAGTTTTGTGGTGTGTGTGTTTGTGTGTGTACTGGGGGTTCTTTTACGCAGGGGGGCTTTGAGACGCAGATTCAGCGTTTTTTTTTTTTTTAAGTTGCACTCCGGTATCTAAACCAATCACCTTCACTCTCCGCTGCTTATAATCACTATGACTCTGTAACACTGGGTGGTGTGTGTGTGTGTGTGTGTGATCAGCTCATCACATCCTCCTGATTTCATCTGTGACCGATCAGCGTCAGTGGCTCCTAAACCTCCAGCATGGTTTAAACTGAATGTTTATTTCATTTGTTTACGTGTGTGTGTGTGTGTGTGTGTGTGTGTGTGTGTGTGTGTGTGTGTGTGTGTGTGTGTGTGTGTGTGTGCGCGCTTCAGTCCTTGCCCTCAGGTTGGGAAGAGAGAAAAGACACTAAGGGCCGGACGTATTACGTCAATCATAACAATCGCAGCACGACGTGGACACGCCCTATTCTCCAGGTACAGCACACCGTCTGTCTTTCTATCTGTTTTCTCTCTCTCTCTCTCTCTCTCTCTCTCTCTCTCTCTCTCTCTTTCTTTTTTTCTCTCTCTCTGACTGTATTGTGTGTACTTTTTGTCAGTTTGTTGTGTTAGCATATGTGATAAAGCATGAAGAAGATTGTGCGTGTGTGTTTAAACCCCCTCTTAATCTTACTCCTCTCAGCACACTGAAGATGGAGTGAGTTCCCCTGCAGGAGCTGTAGGAGGCGCTGTAGCAACCACACCTTCATCCAGCGGCCACATCAGTGAACCCCAAATGCGCCGACCTCGTAGCCTTAGTTCTCCGACTGTCACCCTGTCCACGCCTTC
>NC_139589.1:24764728-24767228 GCF_946808225.1 Silurus aristotelis
GGCTGTTTGAGTACTCAGCAACGTGAGTGTCAAAGTCATCCGTCCATCCATTCATCTATTTATCCAGCTGTTCACTCATGCAACCATCCATGCCATACATTTATCTGTTCATCCAATTATTCATCCAGTTATCCATCCATCTTTCCATTTATCCATTCATTCGTCTGTTTATTGTTATACAATATTTTTTAAATTCTTAATTAATTCATTAATTTATTTGTCCACTAAAATCCTTCATCCAGTTCATCCATTCATTTTTGTATTCATCCATGAATTCATTCCTCTATTCATCAGTTCATCCTTTTGTTTATATTTTGGTCTCCTGCTGTTGTTTAGTCTTAATGACACTGGACCAGCTGCAGGATATCCCTCGTTCTCTCCTCCGCGCTATATTTATACACACCTGTTTCATCAATTATTCACAGGAAGAATAAAACAGGAAGGAAGAATAATAAAAACACAAATGATCAGTTTGTTAGTTATAATAATAAAATGCAAATACAGCTTTTCTGAAGCACATTGTTGTTTGTGTATTGAATTTAAAGCGGCGGTGTGCAGATGTGCAACTGCACATTGGCTGAGGTGTAAATACAAGAATAAATACACTACACTGCAATAGCACCCACCCCCTATGTGTGGCGCCCTCTACCCTGCATTCAATACATGCCCTATTTTTGAGCCTCTGGAGGTATGTAATGTCTCCCCTTAGTGGCTGTTACGTGTATTGCAGTTGCATTGAAAATGCCGGTTGCCTCACACCCTCTGGATTCAACATATTTATAAAAGTGAAGCTGAACAGTTGTGTTCCAGCTGTGGACAGAGCTCATTTCTGCACCAGAATAAATCGTTCTTAGCATAACCCTGATGTAAAATGGCTTATAATATACTATGGAACATGTAGACACATTTTATAGCAATTGTCTTTATATGTCATTAATGTTTAAGAGAGAGAAATGCAGTTCTGATCTATGTGCTTCCTGTTTACGGATGTTTTGTGTTTTTGTGCAGAGATAATTACACACTCCAGATAAATTCAAACTCAGGACTGTGTAACGAGGATCATCTCTCGTACTTCAAGTTTATCGGGCGAGTAGCAGGCATGGCGGTGTATCACGGCAAGCTGCTGGACGGTGCGTGGGGGAAAAAACTGCTTTTTTTACTTAATGAATAATGAAAGGGTTTGTAGCTCATTTTGTTCTCTGTCTCGCAGGTTTCTTCATCCGACCTTTTTATAAGATGATGCTGGGAAAACCCATCACGCTGAACGACATGGAGTCAGTGGTACGTTCCTCCTCTCCCATTACCATCATGTCTGCTCTTTAAAGGTGCCATTTTTTGTGTGTGTGTGTGTGTGTGTGTGTGTGTGTGTGTGTGTGTGTGTGTGTGTGTGTGTGTGTGTGTGTGTGTGTGTGTGTGTGTGTGTGTGTGTGTGTGTGTGTGTATATATGTATAAATCTGATTCACGGTCCAGAACACTCAGTTATGTTTGTGTGTGTGTGTGTGTGTGTGTGTGTGTGTGTGTGTGTGTGTGTGTGTGTGTGTGTGTGTGTGTTTAGGACAGTGAATACTACAACTCCCTGAAGTGGATTTTGGAGAACGACCCGACCGAGCTGGACCTGCGCTTCTGTATCGACGAGGACAACTTCGGCCAGGTGCCACACCTCCACCTCCTCATGTTCTTCTTCCTTATTTAATTTTTTCTCCCACTTCACCCCATGACCTCTGGCACACCTGGTACACTCCACACGTTCATTTCCCTCTGTAACCTCTCCAGCACAGGGGAAGCTGTTATCTTTATATTATTAAACATGAAATTATAAATATATTTGTGGGAACAGTAAACCTGGTCATGTGATTGGATGGATGGATATGCAGAGAGACAATTGTATAGACAGATCGACTGATGGATGGATTGATGGGATGGCTAATATTTTTTGATAGATGGATTAATGTATTAATGGTTGGATTGATATATTGACGAGAGGTCGACAGATTAATTGGTTTTGCATAGATCTATTGATGTATTGATTGGTATATTGATGGATTGATTGATTTAAATGATGGATAGATTTGTGTATTAATATATGGATGGATGTATTGATGGATAGATTAGTGGATTGTTTGATGGATTCTTTAATTGATTTACTCCCAGACATACCAAGTGGACCTGAAGCCGAGCGGATCTGATATGGTCGTCACCAATGACAACAAGAAGGAGTATATCGAGTAAGTCATGTTCAGCCTCAGAACCGATTCTTGATTTTACACCAAATAATAAAAATGTCTTTTGTATAAAATTTTAATAAAAATGAGGTTCAAACTGAATAGAAATGCTAGTGTGTGTGTGTGTGTGTGTGTGTGTGTGTGTGTGTGTGTGTGTGTGTGTGTGTGTGTGTGCGTTCTGTACTTTAACACAAAAAAAACTAACTCTATCTATCTATATATCTATATATCTATCTATCTCTTTCTTTCTCTCTCTCTCTATCGATCTATCTATCTA
>NC_139589.1:24772228-24787228 GCF_946808225.1 Silurus aristotelis
ACCATCCTCACATAGAGTGGTCTCGTATCGAAGAGAACTTCAAAAGGGATGAATCAGATCCAAAGCGAAGAAAGGAACAGGAACACTGGTCACTGGAACCTCAGGAACGTGTTTAACTCGACAGAGAGAAGCATTCTTATTATTATTATATAAAAGTTAAAGTTCCTGTACAGTCAGGGACTGAAGTTGGAGAATAGCTTTAGCAGAAGAACATTTAAAATCATGAACACAAGGTGCAAAAGTTGGGACCATAAACCCACATCAGAATCGGGCCCAAACTTGACCTGGTGGTGGGGCTGGAGATTCAGTAGCAGAAGAAGTAGAAGAAAATAAGGGAATGATAATGAAGTGACTGCACTGCTTGATGTTTGATTCCAAAGATTTACACAGATTATACAGAGTTTATAAAAACTTTCTTTTCAGGAAATTCAGATGATAAAGAAAATTTCATGAAGGTGAATTTGTTCAGTCACTAACAGAAGCACAGAGATTTCAGATGCTTTATGGATTCATGTGAGACTCATCTGGTAACGACTCAGTCTTTAGGTATGTTAGTGTTCTATAGAAGTGATGGTGTAAATGTAGGTTAGATCCTGTCATGTCAGGGTGAGTCGAGCTTTTACCCCACACGTGACCCAGATCAACCCTGTGCGGGTCAGAGGTCACGTCAGTCGCGTGGGTTTATGATAACACCAGGACAGTTTTGGCCTTGTGGAGATGTTTGCCCCCTTTTTTTTTTTTTTTTTTTTTTTTTTTTTTTTTTTTACTAAATGAGATTGTGTGTGTATGTAAGCAGTGTTTGCACTCATTCATCCTTTTATTATTATTTTATAAAATAAAAAAAACTCACCCAAAGCACTGTGTACTCACTACACTTACTTTATATTTCTCTCTATATGTATGTTTTCTGCATATTTTTTCTGTATATACTTGGTTTTGTGTGTGTGTGTGTGTGTGTGTGTGTGTGTGTGTGTGTGTGTGTGTGTGTGAGAGGGAGGGAGGTTGTAGGTTGAAGGGAACACAGTTCATTCACACAGACACTCAGCCGCTTATCACTTTCAAGGACGAGTAAATAAGAGCTGCTCAGGACATTTTATCAGACGCTCAAACATTTCCAGCGCCAACTCTTTCAAAAACGCTGTAAATCAAACCTCAGGAATATTTCAGGGAAAAGGCCCTAGCATAGCGCGCGGCTAACGGTTAGGTCAGGTTACAGGAAATCATTTCATACCATGAACTTTACTCCAGCAAAATGTCTTCAGCGTCTCCAGTTTAACGAGCGATTGTTATAACCTTCATCGGTTACTTTACACGTATTAATCCACCAGTAATACACTTTAAATGACTACAATATAACTAGTATTTATTACTTTCACATAGAGCACTACATGCATTATAACAATCATTAGCATAATAATAAAGTCCTCTACTGTTAGCATTCTCATACATCAGCACACTAATATAACCTCTAATACTAGTATTCTTTACTAGCATGCTAATGTTCATCAAGGCTTCATTAAGGCACTTTATTACCTGATTTTTTACCAGCCATAACTGTTACTTTTCCAAAAACTTTCACAAAGTTGTACACACATCTGTATCAGAGAATAGATTAGTATTGGAGTGTAGATTAGTATTGGAGTGTAGATTAGTATTGGAGTGTAGATTAGTATTGGAGTGTAGATTAGTATTGGAGTGTAGATTAGTATTAGAGTGTAGATTAGTATTGGAGTGTAGATTAGTATTGGAGTGTAGATTAGTATTGGAGTGTAGTGTAGATTAGTATTGGAGTGTAGATTAGTATTAGAGTGTAGATTAGTATTGGAGTGTAGATTAGTATTGGAGTGTAGATTAGTATTGGAGTGTAGATTAGTATTGGAGTGTAGATTAGTATTAGAGTGTAGATTAGTATTGGAGTGTAGATTAGTATTGGAGTGTAGATTAGTATTAGAGTGTAGATTAGTATTAGAGTGTAGATTAGTATTGGAGTGTAGATTAGTATTGGAGTGTAGATTAGTATTAGAGTGTAGATTAGTATTGGAGTGTAGATTAGTATTGGAGTGTAGATTAGTATTGGAGTGTAGATTAGTATTAGAGTGTAGATTAGTATTGGAGTGTAGATTAGTATTGGATTGTAGATTAGTATTGGAGTGTAGATTAGTATTAGAGTGTAGATTAGTATTAGAGTGTAGATTAGTATTGGAGTGTAGATTAGTATTGGAGTGTAGATTAGTATTGGAGTGTAGATTAGTATTAGAGTGTAGATTAGTATTGGAGTGTAGATTAGTATTGGAGAGTGATATATTAGGGCCGGTTAGTATTGTACTAGTTAGTGTCAGTACTTTATGGTCAGTATATTTGATAGTTCTAGATGTTAGTAAATCAGTAGATGAGATGTATAAATCAGTCAGATTGAGAACTTTGTGTAGCTCAGGATTTTAGGGCAGTAGTTGTTGTAGTAGACTTGAGTAATGTGCAGTTCTTGACTCAGAGCATATCAGAAGGTTTTTTTTTCCCTCCTCTCCTGGCGGTTGGGGTTTTGGGTGAGTGACCTGCACTCCACGTTGCGAGCTGATCAATAGCGCTCACAGCTTATCTTTCACTTCCATTTACTGTTTGACTAAAAGCCTGAGAGGCCACATAAAGAGGAGTAGAAGGGAGCAAACTGATCTGAACCCAAGCTCATATCTTCCCAAGCAAACTGCTGCTGTTTCCTCCCAGAGTGCAGAAGATCACTGGGTGTAGAGCAGATGGTAATGTGTGCCGGAGTTTTATAAATACTACGCTTATATGGCCTTTTTGTTTTGTTTTTCTTTTTTTTGTTTTTTAACTTAGTGATCGCACACATGAAGTCGAGACCTGGACGTTTAACCGCCATCTTTAAAAACCTGAGGTGGGTTGAGATTTTCTATTTTATTAATATTTTTCATTTGTAAATCTCTGTGATATTTGTAATATATATTTTTTTGTATTGAATTTTGTATTTGTATTTTGACGTGGAAGAAATTTCTGTAGGTTTTTTTTTTTTCTCCAAAAAATAGATTTCTATCCAATGGTTGATTTTTAAAGGTCAAATTATATGAAAAGTAACGTACGAGTCTAATTTAAGGATAATTTAAAAAAAAAAAAAAAGCAAATTAGCAGTAAATGATAAAAATGTTAGAAATGAGTAGAATTTCTCCACACAGATAAGAAAGGAATAATCTACAGTGTGTGTCGCTGTTAAAGTCAAATAATCAGTAAGTGTGTGTTGTGATTAAGCAGATTTACTGTCCTTCTCCTGAGGTTGATTCATTTCCTCTGTCTGCACCACCTCAAGGGTTTTATTCTTCTCAAACCACAACAATTTCCCAAAAACTGCACCGTTTAATTTACGTAAACTATAACAGCTATAAACACTCTCTCTCTCTCTCTCTCTCTCTCTCTCTCTCTCTCTCTCTCTCTCTCTCTCTCTCTCTCTTTCTTTCTTCTGGTTATTAAAACACAAAAACACAGCATGTTACAGTTAAACCCGGAATATACACATCTTGATCACAGCTTTCCCTCTGACACTGGAGACTCCTTCCTTTATTGTTAAGTACAATCATTAATTTCCATGCAAAAAAAACCTTCATCCTATTGTAGCTGCTGTTACAGAGAAATAATCAACATCTGACCAATCAGATTGCAGAACTCAGTGGTGTGGTATTATGATGCTCATTTAAATAATAATAATAATTGAATGTTGTATATTAAATGTCTGATAACTGTATTTATTACCCTCTCTCTTTCTCTTTCTCTCTCTTTTTCAGGCTGTGTCTTTCTCTCTCTCTCTCTCTCTCTCTCTCTCTCTCTCTCTCTCTCTCTCTCTCGCTCCGCAGCTATGGAGTGTGACAATGGTGTTTGTGTGATGTCCAATCAAACGCCATTATCACACTAAATAACTACGGCGTGACCATCACACCACACACATCTCCTCATCAGGATGGCGATTTGGATTTCAGAGCTCTACAGCAGGAGATCTTCCACTCCAAACCATGGAAAGTAGTCATGCTGCAACAGGTTTGGGGTCTCCTAGTTCAAGTGAAGGTTGAAGAAGTAGAGTCCCAAAACTTTTAAAAACATCGTGTATGTTGCAACTAGAGCTACAGATAATAAAAAAAATTTAGAATCATAAAACAATGATATATTGGGCAAATCTTTTATATTTTTGTGCATTTAATTAAAATATTCATTCTATTCTTTAAATGTATTTAACATTTATGCACAATGCAATTGTTTTACAAAAAAATACGAAATAAAATAAAAAATAGAATATTTAATGAATTCATTTTTGGTTTTGTATCATTTATTAATTAATCTTTTGTTCTTGCATTGCTCAGATAAAAAGTTTTGAACTAAAACATTTCATTTAGTTGAAATTAAACCTTTAAAAAGCAACAAAATTCCCAAGTTTGAATTAATAAGTTTAGTTCAGTTCGCGCACGTGTTTCCTCCTGGACCAGTTCTGACCGGAGATCATGGAAATGTTAAAGAACCGCTGGTTTTCCGATGGCACGTGGATCTCCTTGACCCGCTGCACGTGGCAGGTGTGTGTGTGTGTGTGTGTGTGTGTGTGTGTGTGTGTGTGTGTGTGTGTGTGTGTGTGTATAACGTTTCGGGATGTCTGGAAACCTGGCCGAGGTTCACGTTCCTTCTGAGGCAGGAGGACAGCTGACTTCATCGCTCAGCAGCAGCATCATCAGCAGCATCGACAGCTGACTTCATCGCTTTTTTTCTCTTGCAAACAGAAAGTCTGTACAAAAGTTACTCAGCAGTTCCACAAGATAAGTTTAGAAAAATATTTACAGCTTTACATTAACCAATGAAAATAAACGATTTATAATAAAAATATTATAAATATGAACTACAGCAAAATTCAGAGATTCAAAGTGATTCCATATCATCTGCGTCCCACGTTTGGGATATACAGCTGTGCCATGTGCTGATTATAATGTATAAAAACATTGTATTGCACTACATTTTGTCACTCTAGAAGGTGATCAAATAAAATAAATTTGCCGCTGTCTCATAAGAATCCAAGCGCATGGTGTGAATTTGGTGAAAATCTGAGATTGATGAAATCTTTAAACCAAAACATTACAAAGACTAAACCCTTATTGTTCTTTGGCACAAAAAAATCAGCGTTTTAAAATGTTCACCAAATTCACACGTGTGTTTGGATCATCATGAAAACAGAGGAGTTCACTTCGTTTCATGGACTGATGCTTCATCGTCCTGTATTGCGCTTTTGTAACATATAGCACATCTGTACATCATCAGCATATAGCACATCTGTACATCATCAGCATATAGAACATCTGTACTTCATCAGAATTTAACGCAGCAGTATAACATCTGCATATAGCACATCTGTATATATCAGCATATAATGCAACAGAATAACATATGCATATAGCACATCTGTATATTGTCAAAATATAGTACTGCAGAGTAACATCTGCATATAGCACATCTGTATATCATCAGCATTTAGTGCTGCAGAATTTACTTCTGCATATATCACATCTGTATATCATCAGCATATAATGCAGCAAAAGAACATCTGCATATAGCACATCTGTATATCATCAGCAAATAAAAGTGCAGAATAACAACTGCATATAGCACATCTGTATATCATCAGCATATAATGCTGCAGAAGAACATCTGCATATGGCACATCTGTATACCATAACCATATAATGCAGCAGAAGAACATATGCATATAGCACATATGTATACAGTATCAACATGTAATGCAGCAAATGTACATCAGCATATAGCACATCTGTATATCGTTTTGCATATGACGCAGCACTATAACATACGCAAAAAACACAACTGTATTTAACAGCATATAAAGCAGCAGAAAAACATCTGCATATGGCATATCTGTATAACATCAGCATATAATGCAGAAAATAACATCTGCATATTGCACTTCTGTATATCATTTGCGCATCACGCAGCAGTATAACATCTGCATATAGCACATCTGTATAGCATCAGCATACAATGCAGCAGTATAACATCTGCATATGATGCAGCAGAATAACATCTGCATATCATCAGCATGACACATCTGGATATCAGTATATTGCACAGCAGCAGTTCATTAGCATATGGCACGGCTACATGTGAAAACATAATACAAAAAATAACAGGTACGAATATTCACGAGTCATAAATGTCTTTGAATCCAGTTCAACACATTGATGTGACCTTACAGCATTTCTGCACAGAAATCTGCTCTAAAGTCTGGAGTCCTTTCAGCATTTGCCCTTGAGAGCAGGTCCGAAAGGCTTTTTCCTGCCAGCAGGTTGCACTTTGGCTTTGGGTAAAGCTGCTTGTTTGGGTTTGGACTGCAGGGACGTGAGGCCGAGCAGCTCGCAGAAACGATTACACTGATGAAGAGCTTCAAACTGGTCGATGAACGACGTGGAACAGTTTCCTTTAAAACCCTTATAACTACACACACACACACACACACACACACACACACACACACACACACACACTTAAACCTTAACAAATAAAAATAAATTGCCATAAAATCAAATAGCATATATTACAAACTTACCCTTTTTTGCAGGTGGCAATTCCAACATCTGTCAGCTTCATACCTACACCTGCACATAAATAATGGCACCCCATCAGTAATAAATAAGTGATCTGATTTCTATTTTTACAATTCAATCTATAAATGATAAAAATTATAGAATGAAATAAAGATTAATTATATAAATCTATATATAAATTATATAAGTTCCATTTTTGAATCACTGAAATTAAACTATTTTTCATTGGTTTTAGAATAGAAAAGAATAGTTTTATTATATTGGAAATCGAATGTATTTGATTCCACTGTAGTCAAAAATCTATTTTTTATTCAATTATAAATTCTCTTTTATTTTATAACTAAATAACTTTTCCTTTTTTAAAAAAGCTGCTTGTTAAAGATTTTTCACTGCATGTCGCATTGGGCTGTTTATGTGACAAATTGTTAATAGAACAAACATCTGGTGAAATGTGTGTGAACCCGCACAAGTCATCTATAATAATTTATAGGGAATATTGGAGTGATTTGTTGGTGCTCTTTCAGCATTACGTTCTGTTTGTCCTAAAATTGATTTTTTCGATCAAAATCAAAGAAAAATTGGTGATTTCTGCAGCACATCTGTATTGTACAGTGATGAAAGACTCTATAAGTGATCTCACCCTGCATATCAGTAACCAGCAAGTTCCCATCAGTCTGCGTGTAAACCCAGTGCTGAAAAGCACAGCATTTCTGTCCGGCCTCCGAGTCTTTTTTCATCAGGTTGATCTCTTTCCCGTCCTTAACAGAGTATTTTACGAAATCTCCGATCAGTTCCTCCTCCAGCGTGGCGTACGGAACGGCATTCGAGGGCCGGTGCACCAGAAAAATAGGGATGATTCTGAAAAATATCATGTACTCTACTTGAGCAGAAAGTTGCTATGTGCCTTGTTTTGAACATCCCATTCCACATTGAGTCTCCATTTACACCTATAATAAGCTCCACTCTTCTGAGATGTTCTACTAGATTTTGTGAAGATTTGTGCTCATTCAGAAATGAGAGTGTTAGTAAAGTCAGGTAGTGATGTAGGTGAGAAGTTGAGGACGCCTGAGGTGCAGTCAGTGTTTACATTCATCCCAAAGATTTTCAATAGAGTTTAGAGCTTTATAGCAGGAGATCTTCCACTGGAGTGCACCACTGTTAGCATTCTAAACATCACTAGCTTAATTTAGTAAAGTGTATAACTAAAATGCCTAGTGCCCCTAAAACGCACACTTAGCACAACGCTAATACCTAGCATGCAAACTAGCCCTAACATACTAGCATGCTAATTTTCACTGGTCATTTAGCTAAAAGTAAAATTAGATAAAAATGTAAAAGCTAATTTATTATAAAACACTATATGGCCAAAGGTTTGTGGACAGCTGACCATAACATTGGTATGTGAATCTTCTTCTGAGAAGATGTTCCACTAGATTGTGAGGAGCCACAAGGGTGTTAGTAAAGCCTGATACTGGTTGGAGCTTTATAGGAGATCTTCCACTCCAACCCATGGAAAGTGGATCTTTATGGAGCTGGCTTTGTGCACAGGGGCATACAGCATCCAATGATGTCTGATACAATTGTGTGCCTCTGACTTTATGCTAACAGTTTGGAGAAGAACCACATATGGCTGGAAAAGTCTGGTGTCCCAAATTTTTTCATCTCTGTAAGTGTGAACATGTTTCTGTACTCACTCAGGAACTTCTCCAAAGGATTCTGCAGACCTGGCCACATCTGTGTAGGCCTTGATGTATTCTCTGGCCGTGTTCTGGACGTAACACTCCTGAGGAAAAGAACAATCTTTTAGTTGTTTTTTTTTAAGTTATAATAAATTGAATAAATGTACTATTTAAAATAAATGTTTAAATATATACTGAGATGAAGATCTGAGCTTGTCCTTGAGCAGGACAGAGTCATTATTTATTTATTTATCTATTTGTTTGTTTGTTTGTTTAGAATTCATGGAAAACAGAGTTCTCCCTATTTTATCATGTTCCTTTACTCGATTGAATTTCCTGGGCATTTTCACTTTTCCGACTGTTTTTCACCTCCACAGCGAGGTTGTAGTTTTTCTGGATGACCTCCTCGTCGTTCTGGGTGCCGTAGTCGATGGAGCTGTGCACTTTGAGGACGCAGGTGTGTCCCGGGTCGAACAACGGCGTCATGCCGGTGCGCATCATGGTCCTGAATGCCTTCCGATGCATTCCCTCACCGAAGTGAGCTTTCTCTGTCAGGATGCTGGAGTGCTGCTTCTCTCCAAAATACTGATCAGTCAGGATGTCGTCTTTAAAGAGGAGAGGAGCGCAGGACACGTCCTCCTCCTCGCCATCTATCACTTTATGCTCATCTGAGAGTGGAAGAAAACAAGAGAATTAGGGAGGTTAGAAAAGATTATGAGAGAATGGGAGAGATTAGGAGAGAATGTGAGAAAATGGGAGAGATTGGGTGAGATAAGAAGAGATTGGGTGAGATAAGGAGAGATTGAAAGTGGCAACAAATGAGATTATGGTGAAAGAGCCGTAGCCCCTCCCTCTGTTTTAAGGATCTAGAGGAAGTTAAGGTGGAATGAAGGCTAACCTGGTGTGTCATGGTTCGGGATGACAAGCTCCATGAGCACTGAGAGGAGAGGAGAGGAGAGGAGAGGAGAGGAGAGGAGAGGAGAGGAGAGAAGTGATCATGTCACCTGTATTCACATTAAAAAGTTTAAATATCAGGATTTGAACAGAACTCACCTTCTGATGTGAGATGATAGTCTGAGGTGGAAACTGAACCCAGAGGGCTGATCAGAGTACAGTGATAAAAACCCAAATCCTTTCTGCAGGCTTTCTGCAGCGACAGAGACACTCGGGCATCATCTTCCACTCTGCAAAAACAGAAACACAGGGGAAGAACTTACCTTATATATTTATATAGTACACATTACACCCTGGTCAGTGTGAATAGTGGATTGTGATTGGCTGGAAGGAGTTCAGGTGTGAATAGTGGATTGTGATTGGCTGGAAGGAGTTCAGGTGTGAATAGTGGATTGTGATTAGCTGGAAGGAGTTTGAGGTGTGAATAGTGGATTGTGATTGGCTGAAGGGGTTCAGGTGTGAATAGTGGATTGTGATTGGCTGGAAGGGGTTTGAGGTGTGAATAGTGGATTGTGATTGGCTGAAGGGGTTCAGGTGTGAATAGTGGATTGTGATTGGCTGGAAGGGGTTTGAGGTGTGAATAGTGGATTGTGATTGGCTGAAGGGGTTCAGGTGTGAATAGTGGATTGTGATTGGCTGGAAGGGGTTTGAGGTGTGAATAGTGGATTGTGATTGGCTGGAAGGGGTTTGAGGTGTGAATAGTGGATTGTGATTGGCTGGAAGGGGTTTGAGGTGTGAATAGTGGATTGCGATTGGCTGGAAGGGGTTTGAGGTGTGAATAGTGGATTGTGATTGGCTGGAAGGAGTTCAGGTGTGAATAGTGGATTGTGACAGTGCGATGAGTTCATTCCAACACATTTATTATTAGTAGAGATGTAACACAGATTCTCTCGCTCTTTAATAGCCATGTATTAAAACTCATGTAAATGACTGTAATCTTCTGGCACTACTTTATCAGAGTGTGTGATTCGGAGCAGCAGAATTGTAGATGTAACGAGGTGTATATAAAATAAAACAAAAATGAAGCATTATTTTGATCCATTCAGTCAGTTTAAAGCTTGAACTCCTCATTGCTGGGGGTGACCCTTGTAGAAGGTGATAATCCACGGCTTGGTGTGAGACCTTACACCATAATAATGCTCTCCGCTTCACCTCAGGACCTTCTTCACCTCCACTAACACTAACATGCACTAACATCCTGTACCACATCACACCTACACCTGGATTATCACCTGGAAGGAGTCTCCAGTGTCAGCACTTTGTCAGAGTCAGAGGAAAAGCTGAAGCACGTTTTTAACATCTTCAGGATTTATTTTGGAAATGTGACGAGGTGCAAAAATATTTTAATTAGTTCTTACTTCCTCTTTTCCTCGTGCAGCGTCGCTCCCTCTTTCACCCACATGATGGAGGAATCGTCTTTGATGGAGCTGAAGCGGCACCACAGAGTAATGCTCTGAGGATCATCAACCACCGGAGCTGCTTCAATCTCAGAAAGAACACGTGAGACTACACACACATATACACACACACACACACACACACACACACACACACACATACAAATACACACACACACACATACACATACATACAAACACACACACAGACACACACACACACACACACACACACACACACACACACAAACACACACACACACACACACATACATACAAACACACACACACACACACACACACACACACACAAACACACACACAAACAGAAGGATTGAATGAGAATTTTCGGACTGGTGTGTTGAACATGTAATCGTTTCGATTTGACTGTAATTTTCATATAAAAAATCTATAAACGTTTCTAAAGTGTTCAAGTTCTGGTACCTTCTTTAGGTGCCTGGACTTTCACTTGCACCACATCATCCTTTTTCTTCTGCTGGAAGATGGCAGGAAGCTGCGGCCTCGTCCTGATCGAGACGGATCCGGGTTTGTCCCCAGTAATGCGTCTGCGTTTGATGATGTCATCGTCTGCTGCATCTGACAAACACTTGCTCAGTGTTTCTGCTCTGAGTTTAGTTTTTTCTTCGCTCACGATTTCGTTTCCGCTCGTCTCCTTTCCCTCGTATTTTGCGAGTTTCTCTCGCACCTTGCTTGTTTGCGTCGTCGGTGTCTCAGTTTTAGACTTTGCATTTTTTGGCGTTGCTCTGTTGTCCACTTCGAGTCGTGGTTCGTTCTCGACCTTTCGTACTCCATGCTTCTTTTTCTTCTTGCCCTGAGCTCTGGATGGGACCTTCTCTGTAATAACAACAGTCTCGATCATGGTCACTTTACCTTCTTCACCGCCTCCAGACTCTTGGACATTTGATTCTATTCTTAAGTTCTCTCGTCTCTTGGTTTGAGCGCCGATCTGCTGGTTGCTGCCGGATTTGTCCTTGTGTTTGTTGGACCGCATATTGTTTTCAAATGACGTTTTGGTTTTATGAGGCATCTTTCCCGCTCTTTCACAACCTTCACAGCTGACCGGTTTTAAAGCCGACTCATTCTCAGGGAGGTTCTTAAAGCTCAGAATGTCATCCACGTCTAAAGTCACATATGCTACATGCTTTTCTTCGCAGATCATTAACCGTTCCCCTGTGGGTAAGATCACCTTCTGAAGTTCAGAGCTGACGTCACTGTCCTCTGTTCCGTACTTTGCGTCCTCACAAGACGATGAAGAAGAACCCTGATCCTTCAAGTCACAAACCTGTTTGTCCGATGACTCACTTGTACATTTTCCGCTGGTTCTCTGTGTCACATCCAATCTAATTTCGTCACTGATCCCTGCGCGGGAAGATTTTATGGATGTCCTTGATTCACCGGGATCCTCTTTCAAAGCAAGGAAAGATGTTCCAATAGTGATAGGAGTAAGTGGCATAATAAAATCCTCTCCTGCCAACACACATGACCCTCCGTCTTTGAGGTCCCCGAACTGTGCTGCTTCGTAGCTTTCTAACGAATGGACCTCAGACTTGATAGAGTAACACGAGAAGCTCAAGGCCCCATGATTCTTTTCACCTTGCTTCTCGAAGGCTGCCTCGTCTCTTACTTCCCTGAGCACATCACTGTCCTGCTGTAGGAAAAAGAACGTTCCGTAAAAGGTCAGGCCCTAAGGAAGCCCTAAAAGGTTGGTCATAAATCGAAAGGCACACGTAGACTCTTGAGCAGATAGAAATAGACAGAAGTGTGTCGAACGTTAGATCTTTGCGTCTGATCCTGGCTCTCCTTCATACTCAATTTTAAACTTTACACCTCATTTAACTTCACTTGACCCTCCTGCATTTTTCTTCACTCCAGCAAAGTAAATACGGTTATCCAAGGCATGGTTCATTACTATTATGGGGACCTGAGGAGCAACGCAGCATTCCGTGCCGAGCCAATGGCAGTGCTCCGATTCACTCCAGACTTTTGCTTGGGGGTCGTGTTTCAATTTTCAGCTGCTCTATCGCTCAGTTTCCCTCTGACACACCCATGACTGCCCTCTCAGCCATCTCTTAGTCTTTTTCCTAAAGGGGGGGGGGGGGGGTTGTGTGTTTGTGTGTGTGAATGTACCTATCTATTGCCCTCTGTAATCAGACCCCTTTGTGTTTATCTGTTTTAACTCTCTCTCTCTCTCTCTCTCTCTCTCTCTCTCTCTCTCTCTCTCTCTCTCTCTATTTCCCTCTCTCTCTCTGTGTCTCAGCAGTCGCTGTCACTATTGTGTGTTTATTTGTGTGTATGAACTACGTGACTACAGGGGAGTAAAAGTGTGTGTGTGTGTGTGTGTGTGTGTGTGTTGACTGTTTTTCCAATAACAGCACATCCCAACATGCTCTGGACTCTCATAGCACCTAATTTGTAAACAATTCCATTTCTTTTCTAGACTGTCCTTTTTATCCATTTACAGTTACATTTTAGATTATGGAACCTCAGCAAAACGATTTCTTTTAGCACTTATTTTATTTTACTTATTTTATTATATATAATACATTTATAGACATATATGCTTATATATATATATATATATATATATATATATATATATATATATATATATATATATATATATATATATATATAGAGAGAGAGAGAGAGAGAGAGAGAGAGAGAGAGAGAGAGAGAGATGCTTTAAAGTGCAGATAAAGTGAAACGATGTGAGATTACAAACTGTAAGGAGTTGTATGAAGGACAAAACCTGCCATCACAGGAGCTACAAGTGTAATCCTTTTACACGCAGCCTTCACTTACTCTAAACTGTTAATATGGACTACACAATATTTACTGTATACTGGTTTCTACATGGGTTTTGTTTTTCAGGCCCAGAAATTAAAGCAGCCCTCAGCTTAAACAGCGCATGCTCAGATCTGTTTAATAAAGTTACACAGAACTGAATGAGTTTACCTTCAGCACACAGGGACTCTTGTTCTTCAGTTTTCCTTCTGTACAGTCTTTCTGAGGGTCTTCTGCTCCTTCCTGTAAACCTGACCGTGTCTCTCCTTCCATATCTTCTGATAAATCCTGAGTCCTGTTTATATCTAAATGTAAAATGTAAAGCCTTTTTTCTCTCTCCACGCTCCCGCTGTGTACGAAAGGCTGGTCTGCTGAAAGATCATTAGAGTTTTTTATCATCATTTGGCCCTCAGAATTGGCATCTCCTGATTTTAGGGAGCTTTCCAGGGTTGTAGTCTTCTCCTCAGTCATGTCCTTGATGGTCTTGGAGAACTGATGCTGAGACTCAGAACTTCTCATAGTGGGAGAATCTTCTGGAAGGACACTTGTTAACTGGATCCAGTCTGATAAAGCACTGGCCCAGCTGTCTGTAGATGACCATCTCTCTATAGTGGGCAGTTCCAAGGCACCAGTCTGAGCCCCCATTTTTGAGGTTCTGGTGCTATCTGAAGATGTCAGGGAGAGACAGGAGGTGGAAGGATCTCCCCACTCATCCAAAGCATCAACCCACAACTCATTAGACACGTCACATGTGTACGTTATTTGTTTTACCTCTGAGTCAACTGATTCAGTTCCTGAAAGACAATTTTCCATAAATTCCAACTAAAATTATGTTTTACTAAAGTCATAAAAATCCTTTTTTTTTTTTTTTTTACAGACAACTTTTAACTACAGACTTTAGCCAACTGTTACTTGCATTTAATACAATACACAGAATCCTGGTGTATTTCAGACAGAAGAAAGTGTGTGAAAGTGATCTGGCATGTCTCACCTTCCTCAGTCTTAGATGGCATCAGGATTGGTGTGTGAGGGAAGCTGGAGATTAGCAGGCATACTTCAGAGTTATTTTCAGTTGTCTGGTCCACCACCATGTCTGAAATAAGGTCCTCTAAAATACAAGATGCTGATTCCATATCTGTTTTTAGTCTTACAGTAGGAGACATCTGGGTCACGTCATTCTCCACTAAATTAGCAGTTGAGTAGTCAGTCAAAATGTCTGACATTGCATTGTTGTCATCAATCATGAGGGTGTTATTATTATTGAGCTCCGAAGAACAGAGTGGAAAGGGTTGCAGTAGTAGGCCTGGAGCATCATCTAAAATGCCTCCACATGCTGAGTTAATTTTCTGCTCTTCTAAACAACTAATTTCAGAGTCGGTGCTTTGGATAGTGTCCTTTACAATAATGCCAGTTTTAGATTTAATACTTTGGACAGTATCCTCTAAAATACCACTAATTTCTGAGTCAGTACTTTTTAAAGTGTCAGTTTCAAAGGCAGAGCTTGTGTCCTGTAAAATACCACCAGCTTCTGAGGTAGAGGTCTGGACAGTGTCCTCTAAAATACCA
>NC_139589.1:24792228-24839728 GCF_946808225.1 Silurus aristotelis
TGATGATGAGCTCATCTGTTCTTTCTCTTCTCCTTCCTGCTTTTGTCGTTGCTGGTGGTGTTGGACAGCAGCGCTGTGGCGTGACCAGTTGACTTGAGATGATCAAACAGTTTATTCCTCGTGCCAAATTCACAATGGCAGATCACACAACGCAAATTCACCTCCTTCTGCTGGGGGGGAAAGAGAGAGAGGAGAGAGAGAGAGAAAGAGAGGAGAGAGAGAGAGAGAGAGAGAGAGAGAGAGAGAGAGGAAGAGAGAGAGAGAGAAAGAGAGGGAGGAAGAGAGGAGAGAAAGAGAGGGAGGAAGAAAGAGGAGAGAAAAGAGAGAGCAAGAGAAAGAGAGAAAGAGAGAGAGAGAGAGAGAGAGAGAGAGAGAGAGAGAGAGAGAGGGGTGAAAGATCAGAACAATAAGAGAAGGGAGACAGAGAGAAAGTTAAGGAATGTTAGATTTTACTGTGTAAATAGTACTACTGCATCCACACACACGCACGCACGCACGCACACACACACACACACACACACCTCTTGGTTGGGATCTACAGCTCCATTGGCTTTGTTGCTCTTGTTGGAATCTTTTCCATTTTTTTTGTTTTTCGTCTTTCCAGAGCTGAAAAGAAAAAACACATTTCAGGAGTTAAATCTGGAATCTTTGGGATCTGCAGGGTTTAGTGATTAACAGACCCACAGTAAGGAAGTTCTCCTTTGTGTGGTTCTTTATTGAGATGAGAACACACTCAGGCAGAAAGGTGAAACACAGTGTGTTTAAATTTCACAAATCATTCACACACCTTTTATTGGGTTCCGGTTCATCTTTCTTCACCTCCTCTGCAGGTTCCTCTGCAGGTTCCTCTGAGCCGGCCGGCTTGGCCACATTATCTCCTGATTGGTTAGAAGGAGGGGTGATGTCATCTGTGGAGTCTGGAGCTGGTCTCTCAGCCACTGGCTCTGCTGGAAAGTTCTGTAATGAAAAAAGCGATTATGTGGGGCATCAAAATAAAAACTGACGTTATGAGTTTCAGAGATATTTCTATTGGTCAGTTAGTTTCCGATGTGAAATTTGAGATCCTGAGACGCACAAATAAAACTCACATTCAAGTTCTTCTGCTGTCGCTTCTTCTTCTTCTGTTTCTTTGACAATCTGCAATCACACATTAGTGTTAAATTAAAATAAACACAGTTTTAGTTCATTCAATGTATATTTATATTATAAAGATTATTTAGGTTTAGATCATTAAAGATGAAATAGGCGATTTTTAGGTTCATATTATATTAAAGGAGCAGTTTGTCCAATTAAAGGATATTAAAGAGACCTTATGTGATTTCAGGTTTATATCATATTAAAGCTGCAGTAAGAAATTTCAGGTTTATATCATATTAAAGCTGCAGTAAGTGATATTAGCAGGAAGATCATTTTAAATATTAGCCCCCAACACAGGAATTCAGCAGGAAACCGAGGGATGATTAATGCAATGTTTTGTGACCCACTTTTGTCTGGGTGTGTCCGTCTCCCTCTCCTCATCTTCATCTTCCTGTTCTCCATCCTCCTCTTCCTTGCCATCTTTCTCTGCCATGTTTCGACTCAGAGACTCTTCCTCCTCCTGAAGCTGCTGCCGGAGCAGAGCCACCATTTCTCTGTGCTTTTTCGACTTTTCATGATTCTTCATCCTGAGTCCGGAGAAACACAACAATTTACACATGAATGAGGAATGATGAGAAAACGTATTTTCATACGTGTGTGTGTGTGTGTGTGTGTGTGTGTTTGTTTACTAACGCTTTGTCAGTTTTAAAGGATTTGTCACAGGCAGGACAGTAAAGGTCGTCGTAAAGGTCGTCCAACTCGTCAGAGCCGTTCACAGGGTCCGCTACAGACAGACGAAGGAATTGAAAATTACCAAAAGTTGTTTATTTGTCACACAATCTTAATAAAAATGTGAATTTTTAACGAACATTGTAAATTATGAACATTCGTAGTACAGAACTTATATTACAGGACCAGTGTATTAAAGATGTGATTTTATGGGTTGATAAAAAAGTTTCACTAAACAATTCTGTATATATGTAACATTAAAGGTGCACTATGGGTTGTACCAATAGAGGGCAGTATGGGATTATAGGTTTAGGTCATAATAAACATGCATCTATAGGGTCTTAGGGTTACACTATTAAAGGTGCAGTATGGGATATTATGGGCTGTTTTATTAAAGGTGCAGTATGGGATATTATGGGCTGTATTATTAAAGGTGCAGTATGGGATATTATGGGCTGTTTTATTAAAGGTGCAGTATGGGATATTATGGGCTGTATTATTAAATGTGAGGTATGGGATATTATGGGCTGTATTATTAAAAGGTGCGGTATGGATATTATGGGCTGTATTATTAAAGGTGCAGTATGGGATATTATGGGCTGTATTATTAAAGGTGCAGTATGGGATATTATGGGCTGTATTAATAAAGGTGCAGTATGGGATATTATGGGCTGTATTATTAAAGGTGCGGTATGGGATATTATGGGCTGTATTATTAAAGGGGCAGTATGGGATATTATGGGCTGTTTTATTAAAGGTGCAGTATGGGATATTATGGGCTGTATTATTAAATGTGAGGTATGGGATATTATGGGCTGTATTATTAAAAGGTGCGGTATGGATATTATGGGCTGTATTATTAAAGGTGCAGTATGGGATATTATGGGCTGTATTATTAAAGGTGCAGTATGGGATATTATGGGCTGTATTAATAAAGGTGCAGTATGGGATATTATGGGCTGTATTATTAAAGGTGCGGTATGGGATATTATGGGCTGTATTATTAAAGGTGCGGTATGGGATATTATGGGCTGTATTATTAAAGGTGCAGTATGGGATATTATGGGCTGTATTATTAAAGGTGCGGTATGGGATATTATGGGCTGTATTATTAAAGGTGCAGTATGGGATATTATGGGCTGTATTAATAAAGGTGCAGTATGGGATATTATGGGCTGTATTATTAAAGGTGCGGTATGGGATATTATGGGCTGTATTATTAAAGGTGCGGTATGGGATATTATGGGCTGTATTATTAAAGGTGCAGTATGGGATATTATGGGCTGTATTATTAAAGGTGCAGTATGGGATATTATGGGCTGTATTAATAAAGGTGCAGTATGGGATATTATGGGCTGTATTATTAAAGGTGCGGTATGGGATATTATGGGCTGTATTATTAAAGGTGCGGTATGGGATATTATGGGCTGTATTATTAAAGGTGCAGTATGGGATATTATGGGCTGTTTTATTAAAGGTGCAGTATGGGATATTATGGGCTGTATTATTAAATGTGAGGTATGGGATATTATGGGCTGTATTATTAAAAGGTGCGGTATGGATATTATGGGCTGTATTATTAAAGGTGCAGTATGGGATATTATGGGCTGTATTATTAAAGGTGCAGTATGGGATATTATGGGCTGTATTAATAAAGGTGCAGTATGGGATATTATGGGCTGTATTATTAAAGGTGCGGTATGGGATATTATGGGCTGTATTATTAAAGGTGCGGTATGGGATATTATGGGCTGTATTATTAAAGGTGCAGTATGGGATATTATGGGCTGTATTATTAAAGGTGCAGTATGGGATATTATGGGCTGTATTATTAAAGGTGCAGTATGGGATATTATGGGCTGTATTAATAAAGGTGCAGTATGGGATATTATGGGCTGTATTATTAAAGGTGCGGTATGGGATATTATGGGCTGTATTATTAAAGGTGCGGTATGGGATATTATGGGCTGTATTATTAAAGGTGCAGTATGGGATATTATGGGCTGTATTATTAAAGGTGCAGTATGGGATATTATGGGCTGTATTAATAAAGGTGCAGTATGGGATATTATGGGCTGTATTATTAAAGGTGCGGTATGGGATATTATGGGCTGTATTATTAAAGGTGCGGTATGGGATATTATGGGCTGTATTATTAAAGGTGCAGTATGGGATATTATGGGCTGTTTTATTAAAGGTGCAGTATGGGATATTATGGGCTGTATTATTAAATGTGAGGTATGGGATATTATGGGCTGTATTATTAAAAGGTGCGGTATGGATATTATGGGCTGTATTATTAAAGGTGCAGTATGGGATATTATGGGCTGTATTATTAAAGGTGCAGTATGGGATATTATGGGCTGTATTAATAAAGGTGCAGTATGGGATATTATGGGCTGTATTATTAAAGGTGCGGTATGGGATATTATGGGCTGTATTATTAAAGGTGCGGTATGGGATATTATGGGCTGTATTATTAAAGGTGCAGTATGGGATATTATGGGCTGTATTATTAAAGGTGCAGTATGGGGATATTATGGGCTGTATTATTAAAGGGGCAGTATGGGATATTATGGGCTGTATTATTAAAGGTGCAGTATGGGATATTATGGGCTGTATTTTTAAAGGTGCGGTATGGGATATTATGGGCTGTATTATTAAATGTGAGGTATGGGATATTATGGGCTGTATTATTAAAAGGTGCGGTATGGGATATTATGGGCTGTATTATTAAAGGTGCAGTATGGGATATTATGGGCTGAATTATTAAAGGTGCAGTACCTGTCTCGGCTACGTCCTCCTCCAGCTCTTCTTCTGTGTCTCCAAACTCTCGTCCATACTGAAGTTCCATCTGCTGCAGCTCCTGCTCCAGTTCAGCCATCGCAGACCATTTCTGCTCTTTATATTCCTCTGCCAGCCTGGGTGATAGAGAGATGGGGAGAGAGAGAGAAGGATTGACGGTTACGTTAAGTAAATCAGACGCTCTGTTTAAGATAAAAACCTTAGAGACTCTCACTTCGCCTGCTCCAGTTTCTGCTTCCTCCTCAGCTCCTCCACTTTCTTGGCTTTTTCAGCGTTCTGCTCCTCCACCAGTTTCTTGTGAGCCTGCACTCGTTTGTCACGTTTGCGCACGAAGGCCACTAGCTGGCGCACCAGCTCACTGCGCTCCTTCCTGGCCTTATCACGGGTCTTTTTGTTCTCTTTCTCCATGGCTCTCTTCTCCCAGCGGTTCGAGGCCTGGCGCGTATCGTACTCCTCCTTCCACGCAAAGTTTTTCCGGGTGCAGAAACTCTGCCAGCAGCCGTAGAACACGTGCACCACCTGCTCCGAGGAAACACCAGCACGTCTCTTTACCTTCATATTAGCATTTAAATACTACAGAGCAACTGATATCAGGAACATGATCATGTTACACACAGATTACACACACTGTGGGCCACGTTTTATATGACTTTAAAGATGCAATAAGTGATTCTGGGTTTGTATCACATTAAAGCTGCGTTATGAAAATTAATATAAGCTCGTATTGTTTATATTATTGTTGCAGCATTATATTGTAATGCGTTTCTGTTCGATATCTATAATAAATCAGTATTTAATCCATTTTTATTAAGCAACAAGTGATAGATTGTGTCACCATGACAACTCTAAAGCAACATCGTTCAAATAAGGGACATTACATTAAATGAGTCTGTGAATGAGGTTTTAAGATTCAAAGCGACACAATTACATATCTATAATAAACATTTACGCTCTATATTCTATTCAAACTACTATATTTTGAAACACGATAACGAGAACTACGGTTAAACGTTACCGTATCGTAGTCACTTTGGGAGTCTCCAAACGTGGGAAAATCATCACACTCATCATCCTCCTCTTTACTGTGCTCCAGTTCCTCCTTGGCGATGGATTCGAACAGGTTCCTATACACTGTGTAGAAGCCCTGCGTGGGACAAGGAGCTTTTTCAGATGTTCAGTAATGAGAAATTTGACACAAATTATTAAGAGGAGAAAATGGTGAAATTAAAAATAGACATTAATTGAATCAGGTGTTTGTACGTTAACAATATAGAATTCCTTTGAGTAGACTATTTTTGATTAAAACAAACTTTTTGCTCTGTAAAGAAAAAAGTAATAAAACAACCGCCAGATTGGTTTTGGTTGCAGTCTAATTCTGCGCTTTTGCTGGCGCCTAGTGACTGACTGTGATACTGCAACACATTTAACATCAACACTGGTTCCTAATTAACTCTGCACTCTGACTTACCTGCTCATCTTCTCCATAACCCGAATAACAGGTGACTGTAAAGTACTGCAGAAGATCGATGCTGTCATCCTGATACTCTCCGCTCACGCCACCCTTCAACAACGCCTCCCGGTGGTTATCGTACCTATAAGCAAAACAGAGGACAGAACAGGATCATGATGAGGTCTGATAGGAAAGAAATTAATACCGGACATATAATAATCCTCTTCAACCTGCTTTAAACTCTGTATATGAAAAATGAACCAAAGAGTCCTGAAGGTAAATAATTTCAGTAGAAAAGGAAATGAAATGAGTTCTGGTCTGATCTGTTTCATTAAAGGTGCATTTAATAAAAAGGTGCACTGTGTGAGTCTGGTTCTGTATTATTTTAAAAAACAATACAGATGTGTGAAATTATACATGAGACACAAAAGTGTGATTTTTAATAAATATTCATTTAAATAACCTTTTATTTATCCACAAAAAATAACCTGCTGAAAAGTTTAGCACCAGTTCCAACATCAGTTTAACACTTTCAGCCCCGAACGACTCTCCCGTCAGAGGTTTTCCTCTGTGCTCAGGTGCAACAGCGCAATCATTGCATGTTTATATGTTTATTACGTGTTATGAAGCGAAGCGGTGCTCACCAGGCTCTTTCCTGTGGGTCGCTCAGAACATCGTACGCCGCCTGGATCAGTTTAAACTGCTCCGCCGCCTCGTCTCCGTTCTCCAGGTTCTTATCTGAAATCAGTCGTCTGTGTCAGGGCTCTCAGAAAAGCAAAAGTTTTATCACCCTTAGAATAAAATAAGGCGGGGTTCATAAAATTCCTTTAGTGTAACAAGTATAAAAATGGTGGCATGTGGAATGTCAGCATGTTAATAGTGAATAAATTACATGACCTCAAACTTTTTGACACCCCCCCACCCCCCCTCAAAGTAACACAAGAAAGTTATACATACTGTATGTTGTGTTACAGTAAAACACTACCTGCTATGTGAAGATAGTGGTAAAACAACGTCACACGTTTTATTCATTTATAGTTACACTAAATGTTGTGAAAAGTCCACAATACAACACAAACTATTTCCTGTTCTGATGAATAGGCCTCTGTCTGTAAGAAGACGTTGACACTGGAGACTCCTTCGTGTGAAATAAACGTCTCCTTCGACAATATAAAGAACCATACAAGTTCTCCAGGCTGCTTTTGTGTACTGAGGGCTCTACAAGTCCCTGTGAACGAGCTGTTAGTATAGAAAATGAGACAGATCATGTAGAAGCTCTCAGGAACCACAGGAGAACTCGGACCCACCTGGGTGCCATTTCAGAGCTAGCTTGCGGTAGGCCTTCTTCAGCTCGTCGTCTCCAGCGTCCTTTTTCACCCCCAGCACCTCGTAATGACACTTCATGTCGGAAGTCGTGATTCAAGATTTCTAATAATGAAATATTTTGTGTAAATCAAACAGACAGCGATTCCGGTGACAACAACTCGCTTAGTTTTGGATTGTTGTCGTCGAAAATAAAACAAAAGAAACGTTTATGCCTTAAATATACAAGTAAAAGTGAACCTTACTGGTTAGTTATTTGACACAAAACCGATAAGAGTGCAATAAAAGCCAGAAATTTAAAACACTGACTTCCAAACACGCTGTCGTCTATCAACAATGTGGAAGCCGGTGTCGCCTGGGGATGACGTCACAGAGCCGGAGCTGACGTCTCTGTTCTGATTGGCTTACATTACATTAAAGTGAACGCTAGATGGTGCTGCGCTTATGTACTGTTTTAAACGCCTGAATAATCGCTTATTATAATTCGTTTGTCGTCCGTGGTAATACAATTTAAATAAAGTAGCACATTTATTTATTTTTACACTTGAAAAATCATTGTTTTCGTTTATATTAAAAAAAAATACACGTTATACTAAAATGAAGGGAAAAAAAATCTAGCAGAGGATGGTTTCGATCCATCGACCTCTGGGTTATGGGCCCAGCACGCTTCCGCTGCGCCACTCTGCTGCGCGAGAACAAACGGCTCCTAGAACTCTATTTAAGCACAATAGTGCAGAATATGTACTATTATAGTAATGTATAAATATGATTTAATTATTTTTTTATGCTGTAAAACCAAACAGATTCTATACCAGTGGTTCTCGAAGTTTATCTGCAATTCCCGACTTTTATCAAGTACAAAAACAGAAAAGTGTAGGGTATTCAAAATGAGGTTGTCATTTACTTGCATTAATCACCTAATTTTTGTTTGTGGTTGCTTTGAGTGAATGGGGTTTATTTTTAGAAGATTAATGAAAAACAAACAGATAAACCCTGCCGATCATTACCACCGCCTGTCGCGTCTTTATTCCCTCTAAAGACGCACCGCTGTTTAAGAACCACTGGGTTATACTGAGATGTTTTTCCAGCATGTATACACTAGGGGGCAGTATATAACTCATGACAGAAAACGTGTTTAATTGATGCTAATTTAAGATAAAACCAAAAAAATTGTTGATTTATAATCTATCGGTCTTTTAATTAAATCCCTCTGCATTGCCTGATTATCAAAAATAAATCTCTACATATTTAATCCCTACCAAACAACTCCTATTGAGATGATTTACTGCTGGTTCTTAAATCAATCGAACAAGAGACAAGAGAATAATATTAAACATTATTTATTTTGGCAATAAACAAGCATATAAAGGTTGTTTCAGTGTAGCTTTAAATAGTGGTGATGTGAAATGTTTTAAGATACAAAAACGCTCGGCACGTAAACCCACAAATCTTCCAGCAAAAGCACTTCATCCTGAGCACAAGCAGATCACAGTCACCTATTGCACTTTTCTGGAGGACAAACGACACTTGAACACTTAATATTTCTGCAGGAATGCAAACTGTTCATCGCGTGTTCATCGTAATTCCATGACTAGTTCGACTTCCTGTTGTGTCTGTGGGGGAAAAAAAAAATTAAACTGTGCCCAAAAACACTGAAATAAATCATTGTCCATAAAAAGAGAGAAGGAGAAAAAGCTCCCGAATTGTACAAAACATTTAACACTTAAAAACTAATTTATTATTTCAAGTAATAACAGGTACATTTTTCATAATTCTGAACAGATAAATATTTACAGGAGAGAAAATTTGGACAGGGGAAAGAAATGTCACGTGCACGTGAGAGGGAAGGGGGGGAAAGAAAAAAAAAAAAAGCAGCCAGGCTCAGGAATTGCTGCAGTTTTCCTCTGAATCTCGAATCCGTAGTTTGTTTGAGTCACGTGGAGTTTTCACTCGGAATCTTTCACGGCTCGGGTGAAGCTGCTCGGCTTCTTAATGGAGTTTTCCAAAACCCAGGGGTGAGTCAGGACTCCTTGGATGGGAAGCCGGTGCATGGGGTTGTGTTTTAACAGCCGGCTGATCAGATCTCTCGCCCCCTCGCTGACGTGGGACGGAAACGTGAACTCGACCTGCGGAGGAAAAACAAGACAAAAATCAAGTACACGTGTGGTGTGATGAAGCAGCATACACTGCATTTTATTCTAATTAGAAAACTAATCTCCAATTTATTCATCAAGGAACGACGGATTGTACTTTTAGTTCCGTTAGCCAATTGTTTTTGACCATAACACACACTGGAGACTGCGTCCATACACAACAGAACTTTGCACCATATCAAATGTTTTAACCAATCAGAATCAAGAGCTTAATCACAACCCTGAATTCAACGTCCTGCCTTGAAGACTTGCAAAAGGGTGGAAAATTCCCAGTAAATTTCCATAAACATTCAAGTTGAACTTTATCTGGGAAATTCGGGGAAATGTATATATGATGCAGTTTAAATATTTTATTTTGCTGCACAATAGCTTTAGGAAGTTAAACAGATTTATGTAATATGTCAGATGGACTTTTGTACATGATTTTGTGTGCAGGATTGAAGAAATGCTGCGTGTTCTGTGATGGAGGAATGCACGGGACCTGTAGGGGGCGTGGCCTCAGGAGCCCTGCAGTAAGTGTGCATGTGACTGAAATTTCTACTCCTTCATTCTGCACATTCGTCTGAAAACTGCATTAAAATCTGGACGTTTTTAACCAAAATTATCCTGCAAGTTTTTTCCCCCCTAAACACATTTAAGTTCCGTGTTATTGTCAAACCTGCAATTTTGTAAAGTCATTTATTCCCATGGAACGTTTTAAATTCCTACAATTTTGCAACACTACCAGGACGGTGCATTTTTGTTTAGAGGAAACCGTAAAAACTCCCGCTCTTTTACACGCCTGCGTGATACAAGAGATCTCTCCTCACCCTGGAGATTTTGCGGTACGTCTCTTCGTGGCTCTTCGTCTCGAAAGGAGGATTTCCGACCAGGAACTCGTAGCAGAGAACGCCCAGGCTCCAGAGGTCCACCTTCTCGTCGTGAGTTTTGCCCTCGATCATCTCTGGAGGGAGATAGTCGAGCGTTCCGCACAGCGTCGACCTCCTGCGGCCCGGAAAACCCGAGAGATTTAGGTCATGGAATGAGAAGGGATCAGCAGGTTATTGATCATGATGTTTATGTTAAAGATCATACCGGGAAGACGGAGTGTGGACGGACCACCCGAAATCTGCGATCTTCAGCTCCCCGTTTGCTCCCAACAGCAGGTTCTCGGGTTTAATGTCTCTGTGGATCACTTTCTTTGAATGGCAGTAGTACAAAGCATCAGCCAATTCCATTATATACTGCAAACACACACACAATTCAGGCACATTAATGCACAGCTTTACGCAATAGACTGAAATCCAGTCAGGTGAATCCACACAGCCTGAGACAACAACCAGAGGAACACCAGAAGGAGGGATAATACAGACAGACCATTCATCTCCGAGGGAAATTCACAAAGAGTCAAATAAAGCAAGCATCATTTAGCATAAAAAAAAAAAAACTTGTCAACCCGGAGTGTAAAATATCTGACTATTTGTTGAGGCAACGCCCTTGTGTGTGTGTGTGTGTGTGTGTGTGTGTGAGAGAGAATGCTTTTAAAATGACATGCTGTCACAAAACTATGCAGAGGGAAAACACGAGGGGGATTTTATATTACGCTGCACAACCTGTCTGTTATAATGGAAACGGACTTCAGACGTTTGTTCTGCGGCTTCGTCTGAGAATCACGAGCTACTTTGCATTGGGTTGTAATTACTGCCTGGTCGAAAGCATGACGTCAATACATTTTAATCCGATTTTAACCGTAATCAGGATTCCGGTTTGCTGAGAGACATCATTACTTTGATGTAACAGAGCAGGTTAATAACGCGTTCTCTCTCTTCAGTAACGGCTGGTTTACAGGGCCTCAATGGTGCAAACAAACTACGCCAACGCGCAACCATCGAGACAGCGGAGGTTTCCTGTGAATGATCAGGAACATCATAAACTGCATTCTCGCAGCAACCCGAGAGAAAGAGGCAGAGAACGGGCATCTGTTAATTGATGCTAGAAGATAAGCAGGAACTCGTTTCACTGATGATTTACAACGTCAAATGAAACCAAATGTGACGTTGTAAATTTGAATATTAGTAAATCACAATGGCAACGCTGAGTATTTTCCATCAATCAGAATCATCCAAAATTTGTTTCAATTGAAAGACAGAAAAAGTAAGCCCCGCCCACTTATACACATTTTAACCAACAATTAGTAATGTTCTAACAATAAGACTGTTCCTCCTGTGCACTGCGATTTCACAACAGTCAGATGGAGGTGACGCGTGTCCTCACCGTGGCACTGCGCTGGTCGTCAAACATCCTGCAGCGCTGCAGTTCTCCGTACAGCTCACCTTTCGGAGCAAACTCCAGGATGAGGTATACTCGAGCTGAGTCGTGGAAGTATCCATACAGGCGCAGGATGTTTGGATGCCTGTGCGGTGGAACAGAAGTTTTATAACTTGTGTATGGTACTAAGCAAAAAGATGCATGCCGGGGGTCTGGGTCACACACCTGAGATGAGATTGGATCTCCACCTCTCGCCTCAGCTGGTGCTCCACACCCGCTTTCTCCAGCTGCTTTTTAAAGAGCACCTTCAGGGCCAGGATGAACTTCGTCTGTCGCTCTCTGGCCAAGTACACGCTTCCGAACTTGCCCTTGCCGAGAGCGCGGCCAATGTCGAAGTTCTCCAGACTCCACGGCTTCCTGAAGCACGGGAGAAGAAACGGACAAATGCGTGAGGGAAGCAAAACTGAGATCGCTTGTGTATTTCGGTTATTGGCGATCACGGTCCTCGTTATGACTGATGACCGTTTAACTTCTAAAGGAGGAATTGAAGACACTTGGAACTGAAAGATATTTATTTTGCCACGTTTCTCTACACGCAAATATAAAACCCCCACAAAAGGTAACGTGCACAGTTAGCTGTGAAATAGAGGCCCAGGGTAAAATAAACATCTCCCAAAAAAAGAATTAAGGAAAAAATAAGATTTTGATTCACTGAAGCAATAACATGAGCCTGGTCTGGACGAGGCCCTGGTGTGTAGATTTCTGGAATGCATGACTTACTTCTCAGTGCTGGATGTGCTGGTCATCCCATCGGCAGGTTTTGCTGAAGAAAGAACAAAAACAAGGTGAAGGAATTCGAGACACACACACACACAAAGCGTGTAAATGGAGAGCGTACTCACGGTGAGGTTTGTCCTGTCTGGGCTCTGTGAGTTTCACACTCTCGGTGGTGGTGGTGGTGATGGGAGCAGGTTTGGGTTGGCTCGGTGCCGGTTTGGATAGAGTCTGCACAGGGTTGATGTTCTGCTCTCCGCCGCACGGGACTTTATGTTCGCTCCGAGGCCTCTGGATGCGCTGAGGGCCCTGAGTAACACCCAGCACCGTCGTGTGGGTCGGAGTCGGGGCCGGCTTGTGGCAACTCTGAGTCACAGGAATCCTCTTCGGCCCAGTGCTTAGAACCTGGAAGAAAAGCGGTAATAATAATAAAAAAAAGGAGGATGGAAGGAAGAAAGTACAAAATGTCAAAGAAAATAAGTGTAGATGTCGGGGAATTCTTCTCAACACGAATATGTGTTTAACCAGCTGTCATGAGCAGATGAATTAGATCAACATTGCTGCTGGATAAATTGTCTCCAGTTCCTTAGAAAAACACATCCAAGGACCAACAATCAAACCGGAATAAAAAGCAAAACGCTAAATAAAGAGAGCACTGTGATGGTTATATGAGACAAAATCAACACCATGTACATGGTCAGATGAACAGGACGTGGATTTCACAGCAATCATAAGTCAACTTTAAAATAAAAAACAACAAAACAATGTGCAGTCACACTGAAACCGGTATACAACATTTTACCTTTTCGGTTCTCTGGCTTGCCAGGTCCTTGGATGATCTGATCCTTGCAGCAGGATCCATAATCTAAAGAGAATCAGGGAAGCACATGGTGAGGAAACACATCAAGTGCAACATTGAGGTTTTTTTTTTTTTTTTACATTACCGTGGGCACAAAACACAGTAACCGGTTACAGAAAAGCTGTAGTCAAATCACAGTCTAGTTTAAACTGCATTCAATTATATCCAATTAAATTTAAAAACAACAACCAGGGGCAAATAAACCCAATTTAAACACTGGCAAGACTCTGATTGGCTACACTGAGAGTCATCAATTCCTATTGGCTGCAAGGAATTCTCTCAGGACAAGCCAAGAAGCTTTGGTTATTTCTACTATACAAGAAAGAACTATAAAAACTATAACCAAGAGTAAATATAAACAAACACTATGCAGTGCAGAAAACATCAGCAGCAGTCAAGTGGTGCAAAAAAACCAGCATGTAAACAGTAACTGTCAAGTATAAATAAGAAATAAATGAGAGGAGAAATAAGTGTGTTATGTTCAGGTTGTACATTTACATTACGAATTATGAATTATGAATGCGCCTTCACGTGTGTAAGAACATGGCGCATGGATATAACTGATTTGCCTCGCGGCCGGATCTACTCTCACTCTAAACAGAATGGAGAATTCAGCAGCTCCGTGACGTCACCTGCTTCATCCGGAAACACTTTAGAAGTAATCGATTATTATGATCGATATTTAGACTTTACTTACATTACAGGCGAGTTAGAAGACTAGTCATTAGGTCAGTGATCTATTAGTTAAATAACTTCGTGATAGAAAATACAAGTTAACCGTTAATTAGTGTGTTTATCCTAAATCAATGCGCACTCCCTACTTAGGCTCACTAGATACAATATAAGTGAACAGCGTACACACGATCTATATAGTGCACTTCATATTAAACAAGGAGGGATTTTTACACATGCAGCCAATAGCACACAAAGATATAAAAAAAAGAAATACAGCAATACGCGGTTAATATCAAAAATAATATTTACAATAATACGTATTTACACGATGTAAAATACTTACAGCGTCTTAAATCGTATTCAGAAATTCAAACGCAAACCGATGAGCTGTGCTGCTAGCTTACTAGTCAAGCTAGCAAAGTTAGCACTAACGCTAAGTATATAAAACGTGACCGGATGCAGAATCAATATCCAACTCAATCCAGTACACTGTAATTTAAACTCTAAAACGTCTTTATGCTATAAGAACGCGTTATAGCCACATGCGAGCTCCGGGACGCGGATGGAGGAGAAGTTGAGCTGTTTAGGTTCAAATATCCCCCTTTTAAAGTCCTTTAACACAGACACGGCGCTGATTGGTCAGAACGAGTGGCGTCCTCGATTACTATTGGCTGTGGCGGAGTCTCTCTGCGTGACGAAAGGAGTCGCAAAGAAAGTCGGGAAATGCTGCGAGAACGTTTTGAGATGATTTATGACTGTGTGTGTGTGTGTGTGTGTGTGTGTGTGTGTGTGTGTGTGTGTGTGTGTGTGTGTCATTAAAAATGAAACTGTATTTTATTACATATAAACAATCTGTTGGTAATTTTAAAACAGTGTTTGCTTTTGTTTGTACATTTGAGGGAATATCAACTTTGACTACATATAAATACTACAAATTAGTTAATAAAAGACAGATAGATAGACAAACAGATAGACAAACAGACAGATAGACACGTAGACAAACAGATAGACAGATGATTGATTAATTGATTAATTGGTTGATTGATTGATGCATCCATTTTAAAGGTGCATTAATTATGATTCATCTTTCGGATTCTCATTTCAACACATTCACTATTTTATTTGGGGCACTTTTTTTTCTGGAGGCCATACAACACAAAATTGGACCACTGATCTTGTCTCTTTCTGCTCTGTGGACCTGCCTGATCCATCCTGATCATCCTGATGCCCTTCTGGATGAACTTCTAATAAACTGGGAACCACACACTGCTGCCGAGGAAGATCCACATGAACAGGTTAAAGATACATGGGATGACAGTGGATGGTTCCACTCAATAACCATGAGCATGGAATTGTAACTGTAATTAATGTGTACAGTTCAATAAAATGTTTTAGGACTATAATCACCATGAACAGTTTGCACTTAAATCATCATCAGTGAACAGGCGATTAACCTCAACAATGATCACACTATAATAAATAAACATCCAGTGTCAGAATGACGATGGCTTCCCTTTTGAGTCCGGTTCCTTTCAAGGTCTTTTTTTTGTTTTTAGTTGTTTTTACAATGCCACCGTCACCTCTCGCTCCCTCATGGGGATAATTGTATGAAATAAAAATGTATATTTGTAACCTATTACTTTCCTGTAAAGCCGTATTGTGTTCTGTGTTTTACCTGTTTCTACAAGAACATTTTATTCATGATTATTTCACCTCTAAATGCAACCAGACCCAAATTAAATGTATTTTTGTTTGTTTGTTTTTTTCCTACATTATAATCTAAATCACATTTAGGGATTGTTGCTGTGCAACCTGGTCCCACCTCAGTATCAGTATCATAACCAGTGGTGGACAGTAAAAAAGTAAACGCAATTCGTTATTGTACTTAAGTGGCTTTTTCGTGTATCTCTACTTTACTGAAGTGTTTCTATTCAGGGAGATTTTTACTTTAACTTCACTACATTTCATAGTCAAATCTTTTACTTTTTACTCAACTACATGTTTATGAGCAGATAAAAACATGTGTATAATATTAACATTATAGCCATAATAAATCATAGTACTTTGAATTCTTAAGTACATTTCAAAAAGTTTGTAAAGTTGTACTTTCACTCGAGTGAAAGTTTTAATTTTATTGGAGTCGTATTTTACTGAGTGTCTCTTCTTTAACTCAGCTACATGGTCCACCACTGACCGTATTCCAGTTTTTCAGCTGCATTATGAAGCTAATTACATGTTTATAAGTGACAGTAAATTACACCATGTTCATAACTGACCCGCTTCAGGACGTCTGTGGGGCATCACTGGAGAGATTTAGGCTAAAACATGCTATTTAGGTGCTAGCCTCGTAGGTGTCACGGGGCTAGCGTAGCTATTCCTGTTTTCTTTTTTAAATAAAGATAAACAGAAATAAATGTAAGGTTTTGTTTTTGATATTCATATCAGATTATTATTATATGCTGAATTAAGTACAACTGCAACACAAATATTTATATGATAAATTAATAGAATATGTTGAAAAATATGTAATATACGATATGCAAAAAATTAGACGTGAATATTTTTTCAATATTTAATACTCATCTTTTTTATTCTGAATAACTTATCATATCATTAAATTAAATATTCAAATATATTTTGTATTGTTTTATTAGGACTGTTTTCCTCAGACACACACACACACACACACACACACACACACACACACACACACACACACACATTTTTCCCTCATATACCACATTGAGTTTAGAAAGGAACAACATTCAGCACTCAGGTTTGAGGGTGTGGCAGGTGTATTTATTTTTTGCTGTTCCTAGATGGCGCTCTTCTGGATGAGATGGATTTCATGGCAAACCTGTTGAAAACCTGATACATTTCATGTACCTGAATTTGCACCAGCTGCCTAGTTTTTGGTGTTTCTCGATCCTCATTATACACAATGACTTCACTCCCCTCATTACGTTATATATTAATACAAGATTTACCTTGAAAAAAAAAATGTATGTTGATATCAGACATTAATATTCAACCCAAATCCATGGGAAATAATGTTGAAAGCTGATAACCAGAATGAGAGAGATGGTTGATAATCAACTCTAGGTGCTCAGTGAAGATGTTTCAGGAATCCAGGCTTTAATTACAGGTATAATTGTTTTCCAGATTGTCCGATTATGCGTAATTAAGGCTGGATTGTTTGTTTCTAATGGGGAATACGGTGTGGCAGGAATGCAAGAACATGCTGGAACACGTGATAGAAACTTTTTTTGTTTGATTATAATTCATTTGCGATCAGGAGAGATCAACTCCATAATCGTCATGAGGAGTGACTTCTTTCCATAAAATGTTCTTTCAGTGTTTTATACAGGAACGGCCTTTTAAAACACGTGTATTGTGTGTTTGTTTGTGTGTGTGTGTGGGTGTGTGTGTGTATGGGGGTTTGTGTGTGTGTGTGTGTATGGGTGTTTGTGTGGGTGTATATGTGGGTGTATGTAAGTATGTATTTTATTTGGAAATAGACCAAGAAAATATTTGGCTTGAGTTTTTGCTGAATCTTTCATGTGGCACAAGTTTAGATAATTATTTTTTTCCTGAAATAACTTCAGTTAACTTTATATTTAAAAGTGTTCTGTATGAGAAACCTAAACGAGTTTATATTTGTAGGTTTCTGTTTTATTAATTGATTTTAATTGCTTTGCTGAGAAGTGCAGATGTTTCCTGTTGTTGGCATTTGAAAATGTGTTTTTTTTAAATAGTTCCTCATAGTGATTTGCATCTTTATTGTCATCAAAAATGTGTTAAAGTACATGACAAGAGTTGGATCATATCTATCTTCTTTCTTCACATAACAACCTGTTTAGTAAAACTTTAGCTAATCTGAGTGACAGATTCTTTTTCAGGTAGACTGTATTTTCTTAAAGAACGCCTGCTATTTAAGTAAATATATACTTATAGCTGTCAGAATAACATCGGAATACATGTTCGCTGAGGCTTACAAATTGCCAGGCTAGCATATCTAGCACAGAGCCACTCAGAGCTCCTAATTCACCATATGAAAGCAGAATATCAGATGAAAGGAGACACGACATTGACCTCGGATGTTTCAGTCAATTACTAATAAACGCTTCCATTCATTAGCAATAGAATGCTGCTATTAAACCTAGCGTCAAATATAGTATTGACTTTAAAAAAAGTGTTTTGGAAAAATATTTTGACCGAAAAAGCTTTTTCTGACTATTAATTAGACAGAATTCCTGCTGGTGAGTGTTTATTGATCACAATCGTGTAACGTTTGTATTTGTCCACTAATGTTTGCAATTCTTGAGTATATATGAAGTAAAGCAGGATGTGGGCTCTTAATTAACTGGCACATTGTTCCACTTTCCTGTTTTTTTTTTTTAACAAGAAAACAGGTTCTTCGAGGACAAAACACGATACCATCTGCTTCGGCACTGTTTGGGCAACGATGGCGCTTGGCCCAATTCCTGAAGTCAAGCTTATAAAAGCAAGTTTATGGGACAAAGTTTGAATCTGTCTGAGGCATGAAACGTCCGAAATCAACTGATTAATGCGATTGTTTTAATTCAAATAAATGTATTAGAATTCCTTTAATATCTCATATATTAGTATCTTTTATAGTTCTATTAAATCTAAATTAAAAAAAATCTGAAATCAAAATTGAGACAGAATTGATGGATTAACTGGTTCTGACATTTAAATGATATAATGTGTAGTGGTGATTATGTTAATTGGCCAATTAGACCTGAAATTGTTATTATATTCAGTCATTATTGAGACGTAACTTCAGGACAGGCTGAGAGCTTTACATATCTTATATGGGCAGGGACTACCACATTATTACTTAAGTGTGTGTGTGTGTGTGTGTGTGTGTGTGTGTGTGTGTGTGTGTGTGTGTGTGTGTGTGTGTGTGTGTGTGTGTAATACTCGAATAACTCTATTTTGAAATGCATGCAAGCAAAATGCATGTAACCAGTTTGATTTGCAAGTTGTGAAACCCATAGCATCAAAGTAAGTGAATCTTATCTGAATCCGGGAACACTGGGAACACTGGGAACACTGGGAACACCGGGAAGACTAGACCTTGAATAGCAGGCCAGTTCATCTGTACACTCAGGGAAAAAACCTATATTATTTAATAACAAAAACAATTGCTGTTTGCTGTGTTGGTTGTAGCTTAAGAAAAGGTAAACAAACAAACAAACAAACAAACAAACAAACTGCAGTGTGGAAAACAAAAAGACTTTTCTCTGTGTGTGTGTGTGTGTGTGTGTGTGTGTGTGTGTGTGTGTGTGTGTGTGTGTGTGTGTGTGTGTGTGAATACGTGCTTGCACAAGTGCGTATATATGTGCATTTGAGTTCACGTGCATGTCATACCAAAGTATTAACATTTCAATGCAAATTTTAATTTAATATAATTGCTGACATTTTTTATAGGGTTCATTTAAGGAAGATTTAAGACATGGAAGGTTTTGATTTAGATTTAGATTTTTAATATTCCTATATTATTATTATTATTATTATTATTATTATTATTATTATTATTATTATTATTATTATTATTATGATTATTAATATTATTATTAATATTAGTAGTACTATTATTATTATTATTATTATAGATCTTGAATAAAACTTAGTGATGGTTTATTTTTTATAATGTTCTAAAAAAAAACAATAATAATAACATAGTTAACATATTTATTCTCTTCTAGAATAAGTATGACATTAATATCAGTACAACACACACACACCCTCACACACACACACACACCCTCACACACACACACACACACACACACACACACACACACACACACACACACACACACACACACACACACACACACACAGAGACAGACCTTTCCCCCCTCAAAAAAACAGCAGGGTTTATTTATTTATTTATTTATTTATTCCTATATACATTTTGTCTATGTGTAAAAACCACAATAATAATAATAATAATAATAATAATAATAATAATAAGAATAATAAGAATAATAATAAGAAGAAGAAGAAGCAGAAGAAGAAGCAGACTATGTAACTCCACTTTAAGTTTTGTTTATTAGTAAAATGTATATATTTTTGATATACATTCCGACGTGAGGTTTATATTTATTTATTTCTATGTTGTTTGTTGAATCTCTTCAGATAGCCCTGCATGAACACTGATTGCTTTACATTCCCTCCTTCTGCAGTCTCTGGTTTGCATTTTAGTCTCACATCAGGGTGTTGCGATTCGATCAATTAACGTAAACCTCGTTTAAAATATAATGAGATAATTAGTAATATTATATGTCTCATTATTTCTAATATCGCGTTTTGAAGCCGTTTTTAGAACCGGACAATCCAGTCTGCTTCTGCATTCTTCATGCCTTACACACACACACACACACACACACACACACACACACACACACACACACACACACACACAATTCTCACTATAACACATACAGAAGGTGCAACGTCTTATTACTAACAGGTTGTGATGTCATGCAGGTAAAAGTGCTGCTGGTCCTGTTTGGTGTGTTGCACTTGGAACTGTGCTTTCATGCCAGAAACACACACATTCTCACAGTAGGACGGAAAGAGGGACCGAATAAACAGACAGATTAACGACAACATACAGTGGATTTGTGCAGATCTTCACTGAGAAGCTTGGAAATTTATCAAGAAGTCACACAGGTAAGGTCTTGAGCGAGAACTTTATTGTAAAATGTATTCTACTATTTCTACAATTGGACAAATATGAGTCATATAGATGAATTGTACACTGTTACAGTCCTGGAGGTCCATCATGCACCGTGAGGTGAATCTGAGCAAGCAAAAAAAACGAATCAAACTGGTCTGGAACAGAGTTACTCCTAAATTAAAACTGAATTAATGATGAATGCAAAAAAAACCCCAAAAAGAATCAGTGCACTTTTTCATAATTTTACCTTCACAGATTAACTTCCTGCATTATTTAATACCAGTGTTTACTATGAATTATTATTGCTATTATCATTATTATATATTTCTATATATCAAAATTTTACACTTCTGATGGGAAATACTTAATTTACAGTATAAAATGAGACACAAGACACAAAGGTAAAAACCTAAGATATAAAACTAGACAATGTGTGTGTTCACTGTGATCGTTAATTGATGATCTCTTTGATCAGTTCACTGAATTGAATCAAATCAGTTGTATTGGCACACACTGGTTTACGTGGTAATGTGCATGTTGATAGTAAGAGGGTGCTGAAAGACAATATAACGCTAAAGTGTGTCCTTCATTACACACTCATTCTACTAAAGATGTATAATTAAGCGCATAGTTTAGAAAATTCCTACACACATCAAATACATTCTGTAAATCTAACTGATCTGTTCTGGACCTGGACTGTCACCTCAGAAACTCCTCAGTAAAGTGCTTTATTTCATTTGACACAAATTTTAAGTTAATTTGAAGTTTTTTGTACATACAGTCACACACAATGATTCGATTATTCATTCATTCATTCATTCATTTCCTCCCGTTAATCCGTAATTCGGGTCGCGGGGGCAGCAGTCTAAGCAGGCCCCCGCCTTCGACTGCTGCCCAATCCTCACAGCACCGTCCCTTACGGTCCCTCCTGCAGGTGGTGAGCCCACGGGAAGTGATTCGATTATATGATACAATAAAAAAAATTATCCGATATCAAACGATACAATTTTGGCGTAAATAATATTTAATTCCTTACACAATCCATATAAATTCCTTATTTTATCTATCTATCTATCTATCTATCTATCTATCTATCTATCTATCTATCTATCTATCTATCTATCTATCTATCTATCTATCTATCTATCTATCTATCTATATACAGTGAGGAAAATAAGTATTTGAACACGCTGCTATTTTGCAAGTTCTCCCACTTAGAAATCATGGAGGGTCTGAAATTGTCATCGTAGGTGCATGTCCACTGTGAGAGACATAATCTAAAAAAAAAAATCCAGAAATCACAATGTATGATTTTTAAACTATTTATTTGTATGATACAGCTGCAAATAAGTATTTGAACACCTGTCTATCAGCTAGAATTCTGACCCTCAAAGACCTGTTAGTCTGCCTTTAAAATGTCCACCTCCACTACATTTATTATCCTAAATTAGATGCACCTGTTTGAGGTCGTTAGCTGCATAAAGACACCTGTCCACACCATACAATCAGTAAGAATCCAACTACTAACATGGCCAAGACCAAAGAGCTGTCCAAAGACACTAGAGACAAAATTGTACACCTCCACAAGGCTGGAAAGGGCTACGGGGAAATTGCCAAGCAGCTTGGTGAAAAAAGGTCCACTGTTGGAGCAATCATTAGAAAATGGAAGAAGCTAAACATGACTGTCAATCTCCCTCGGACTGGGGCTCCATGCAAGATCTCACCTCGTGGGGTCTCAATGATCCTAAGGAAGGTGAGAAATCAGCCCAGAACTACACGGGAGGAGCTGGTCAATGACCTGAAAAGAGCTGGGACCACCGTTTCCAAGGTTACTGTTGGTAATACACTAAGACGTCATGGTTTGAAATCATGCATGGCACGGAAGGTTTGTCCAGGAACGTCTTAAGTTTGCCAATGACCATTTGGATGATCCAGAGGCGTCATGGGAGAAAGTCATGTGGTCAGATGAGACCAAAATAGAACTTTTGGGTCATAATTCCACTAAACGTGTTTGGAGGAAGAAGAATGATGAGTACCATCCCAAGAACACCATCCCTACTGTGAAGCATGGGGGTGGTAGCATCATGCTTTGGGGGTGTTTTTCTGCACATGGGACAGGGCGACTGCACTGTATTAAGGAGAGGATGACCGGGGCCATGTATTGCGAGATTTTTGCGGAACAACCTCCTTCCCTCAGTTAGAGCATTGAAGATGGGTCGAGGCTGGGTCTTCCAACATGACAATGACTCAAAGCACACAGCCAGGATAACCAAGGTGTGGCTCTGTAAGAAGCATATCAAGGTTCTGGCGTGGCCTAGCCAGTCTCCAGACCTAAACCCAATAGAGAATCTTTGGAGGGAGCTCAAACTCCGTGTTTCTCAGCGACAGGCCAGAAACCTGACTGATCTAGAGAAGATCTGTGTGGAGGAGTGGGCCAAAATCCCTCCTGCAGTGTGTGCAAACCTGGTGAAAAACTACAGGAAACGTTTGACCTCTGTAATTGCAAACAAAGGCTCCTGTACCAAATATTAACATTGACTTTCTCAGGTGTTCAAATACTTATTTGCAGCTGCATCATACAAATAAATAGTTTAAAATCATATATTGTGATTTCTGGATTTTTTTTTTAGATTATGTCTCTCACAGTGGACATGCACCTACGATGACAATTTCAGACCCTCCATGATTTCTAAGTGGGAGAACTTGCAAAATAGCAGCGTGTTCAAATACTTATTTTCCTCACTGTATATATATATATATATATATATATATATATATATATATATATATATATATATATATATATATATATATATATATATATTCATATATATATTCAGAGAGAGAGAGATATATTTATTGTTTTTATAAATGTATGTGAATACTGGTATCGCCACACATTTCTTTTAAATTCCATATTAATATTTATATCTGTATGAATATTGGTGTGTATTTATATGGGTGTATGTTTGGGAGAGAGAATAATCTCTGTCATAATCTGACTGAATGCTAAATAACGCAGAATTAATAAATTCTCTCTTTTTCTTCTCTCTCAGTGGTGGGATTAAATCTCACCACCTCCTGGTTTTTGAAACCTTCACTAACAGTAAATTAGTGAAAATTATAAATTTAGTATATCTGCACATATATCTAATCTAATCTAATCTAATCTAATCTTATTTTATGTTAATATGCTTATAAATTTGGAGATAAAAAAAGTTGATGGATGAAACAGTATGAATTCGATTTATTTATTTATTTATTTATTTAATACAACAAAATTATTTCTA
The DNA here is from genome assembly GCF_946808225.1 of Silurus aristotelis. Classification (NCBI taxonomy): domain Eukaryota; kingdom Metazoa; phylum Chordata; class Actinopteri; order Siluriformes; family Siluridae; genus Silurus; species Silurus aristotelis. The sequence goes on from NC_139589.1 coordinate 24,816,323, forward strand.
TATATAATGTATATATTTATACATACACATTTTATTTATATATTAAAAAACATAATAAATGGATTATATTATTATATTATGTAGGTATTTTAGCATTTATTTGAAATTTTGTATGAGTTATTTTATAAATAAATATATTATTATTGATTTCAGCTTTGCACCAGTCACAGGGTGTCTTTGAAATAAGCTGTTAAAAGTGAAAAAATGAATTGTGTGTGAGGAATCAGAGGTGTGTGTGTGTGTGTGTGTGTGTGTGTGTGTGTGTGTGTGTGTGTGTGTGTGTGTTGCACGAAGATAAACTGGTACCAGATTCACATGTGAAACAGAGCCGTGTGTTTGGGACATAAAAACCTTACACACCTCACAAAAAGGTAGAACTGATTAAAATCCAGCATCACACGACTTTGACTTTGACCTGCTTGGCCTGATCTCTGACTCCGCCCCCTTTTTTTTACCATCTGTAAACCACTTTTTTCATCAGAAAGTTATCAAGGACTCGAGAATAAAATCTTAGATCCATCAGATCAGATAGTGAATTTGTATTTATTTATTTTACATTGAGAGTCTAAAGGATGTGCTGCACCCTGCTGTGAGAAATTAAACTGGTTTTCTTAATTTCTTTGTTTGTTGGTGTTGGTGTTGTTTTTGTACATTTCCACTGAATAACAAATGACTGAGGACGAATGACGCAGAATTACTGTTTCCATCCAAATGTTGATCATTTTCCTGTAACTTCAACCTGAAAAGAGCAAAAAAGAGTTCAAACCCTCCTAAACCACAGCAAGTTTCCCACAGCTGCAATATAAAGAGCACGGAGTACTTTTTATCTGTTTATAGTTACTTTGAAGGTTGTGGGGAAAAAAAAGAAAAACATCTGATTAATTAATAAAGTGTATTATTCCATTTCTTATGAAATCCCATGAATGAAGAAACGACACAGAATTGTGTTTATTTGTTTATTGTTATATTTCATGCAGTAAAAACGTCCACGGAAAAAAACTCTCCTCGTCCCAAAACAAACAGTCGACGCTTATTATTTTCTTACAACAGCAGGTTCTGAAGCCTTTAAATCTTTGTATACTGAAACACTTTTTATCCATTTATGGTTACATTGCATGTAGCAAATCCAACTTTCGAGTTTATTTTCATCTCTGCAAATCCTGATGTGTCTTATTTTACTACAGCAGTTACAGCGATTCAGTGATAAAGAATTATACTTTTTATCCATTTAGAGTTACCTATAGCGGTTTTTGCTTTGCAAGAAAAAAACTAAACATAAAAGTCCTTATTCCAGTAAAGACCAATTGGAATGTTAGAATTTGTAAGAATATTTCGAGAGACGGACGAACCCTTTTTTCTTGATTACGGTGCTCAGCAGATGATGATCGTATGACCTTGGTGTTATAAATCATACAGACAATCACGTCGAGGTCACACTCCATTCCCACCACTTTAACTCTAGTATAATGAATTTCATTTCACAATGGCGACTACAGGGAACCGGGCCGATTCGTGGAGACAGATTTGTACGCTCCGGAGCACATTCAGTATAATTATAGGGAACAGGATGAGAGTTGAAATCAGAGCTGAGCGTTTGCGCAGGTTCACAATGCCAGATGGCGGGTTTGAGGTGTATGAGGTGCCTGTAAACGCACCGCTCCCGAGACTGAAGGAACACGGTGTATACATGCGTACGTGCACGACGAAGCACCTGATGTAGCAAGACAATGTCCAATCTTAGATCCGATCTCAGATCGACAAACATGCCGGTTTCATGGCGGGACGTGTTGCAGTGTCACGGCACCTTCTGAGACCATGACCTGCGTTTGGCTGTTGATTTTCAGACAAAGAAAATGTCTGAAAATATGTTCTGAGTTCATGGCTTGTTTGTTCTTCTCCTCTCCTGCCACACTGAGGCCTTGTTCTCGGATGGATTAGACCTGTTTGATCAACCAGGTTCAGAAATGTGACGACTCATCAAACTAATCTGAGGCCGCCTTTGTTCTGATGTTTGGTCAAAGTTTTGGATCGACTCCTGCCACCGTTTTCATTAAATATATAAATAAGTCTGATTCACACAACAAACACACCCGAGCGGCCAAACCTGTCGCGCCGTGGCCTGAAATCGACCCGAAAGCCGACGCTGAAACTCGCAGTCTTGTTTTTCATCGCGTTAAATTATCCGTGTCTCGTTACAACGGCGCACATCAGATCCTGATCGCTCACAGCCTCGTATCCAATTTCACACCTTTTATTTTATCCTGCGACACGCAAAGCCACGTTTACCGAATAGAACAAAATCAAACCCAACAACCAGGTGGATCCGAGTCCAATTTCACGTCTAACGTATCAGAATGAAGTGACAGAAAAGAGAAGGTCATGAATGAAGTGATTACTGTATAATAATATCTGTATTCTTTATAATAACATGAAGAGAATGACATTTTGACCACTTTATCTTTTTCAGGTTGGAGCGATGGAGCAACAGGATGAACAGAAAGAGAAAAGGAGAGAGAGAACAGAGAGCATGACGGAGGAGAGCTTCCTCAAAGACATCTATTTCTTTATGAAACAGAGAGATACACCGATAGAGAGAATCCCTCACCTCGGCTTCAAACAGAGTGAGTGAGAGAAAAGAAATGGTCAAGATGTAAAGAAAAAAAAAGGAATAATAGAAATGAAAAAAGAAAAAAAAAAACAGGGTGAGAAAGATTTTAATGCATTGTGTGTGTGTGTGTGTGTGTGTGTGTGTGTGTGTGTGTGTGTGTGTGTGTGTGTGTTTTCTCTCCTGCTGTAGTTAATCTGTACATGATGTTTAAAGCAGTGATGGAGTTGGGAGGATATCACCAGGTAAACATCAACTCATTCATTCAGCACAATAACAACAAAAATTACTTCATGAAAAAAGGCAACTGTTATGGGTTAGTAGACGTCACAGAGTCAGTTTCAGACGTCACAGAGTCAGTCTCAGACGTCACAGAGTCAGTCTCAGACGTCACAGAGTCAGTCTCAGACGTCACAGAGTCAGTCTCAGACGTCAGAGTCAGTTTCAGACGTCCCAGAGTCAGTCTCAGACGTCCCAGAGTCAGTCTCAGACGTCACAGAGTCAGTCTCAGACGTGTCTCACACGTTAGAGTCAGTATTAGGAGAGTGATGACTTAATCTGGAACTTCAGGAACTCTGATGTTTTTATTAGAACAGTTTAATTATGCATTAATATTACAATTTAAACTGAAGCTCTTCACATTTCACACAAAATTCACTTGCTTCATCCTAAAAATAGAAAATTTGCAAATCCAGTCTTTGAGATTTGAGACCTAATATCGAATACGTTTTCTTTGATATTCGATCCACAGCATTTTTCTGGTTTTCACTCGTAATACCGATACCGAGCACCAAATCTGTTTTATCTTTAATTATATCCCATCACGCCACCCTGTTCCGGTTCATGTGGCTCGTAACACATATGAGCAGAGATTTAGCTTCAGTCTGACGAGGTCAAGTTTTCATAAAAAAATGCACTTAAAGGAAAATAAAACATTTTATAAATAGAACAATAACTTTAGTTGTTGGATAAAAAAAAGAAGATAATTTATTTGAAAGAATAAAGACTATTGAATTTTTATTAAATTATCCAGACGACCAGACTAAGATCAGACTCCACTATAACACATAGTCAGAAGTACATGTTAAAAGACAATGAAATGAAATTAGGTTTGAAAACAAAATTATAAATAAATAAATAAATAAATAAATAAATAAATAATAAATAAATAAATAAATAAATAAATAAATGTAGAAATTATTGTAAGAAATGTTTGTGTGAATTATAACATTTAGTTATACATTGTACTAATGGTGTGTGTGTGTGTGTGTGTGTGTGTGTGTGTGTGTGTGTGTGTGTGTGTGTGTGTGATTTGGTAGGTAACTGCACAGCAGCTCTGGAAGAAGGTCTACAACATTCTGGGAGGAAACCCTCGGAGCACCAGTGCAGCCACGTGCACACGGCGGCATTATGAAAAGTACGAGCAGTGAGAGACTCCTAAGCTTTAAACTCGTCTGTGTTTCTCTTCCTTCACTCATGAAACCTGATCTTCTGTTCTTCAGACTCCTTCTTCCATATGAGTATCATTTGGCTGGATACGGAGACGAGATTCCCATCACACTACCTCGACAGCGCAAACGCTTCCACCCTGACGACGAGTACACCGAGGCCTCCAAACGTGCAGACTTCACACACTTACACCAGTTTAATCAGGTATATATACACACACACACACACGCACACGCACACGCACACACACACACACACACTGTATTAAAAGTATTTTTTTATTTGAATAATTTTATTATATTTATTGTCTGTAAATTATAATAATTATTATTATTATTATTATTATTTAATTAAAATTGTTACATTTTTATGTAATTAATGTTAAAATAAATTTTAATAAATTTTAATTTATATATATATATAAAATATAAATATTTGTTAGTTTGTTAGTTTGTTTGTTTGTTTGTTTATTATATAAATTACTTAGAAATTATATAAACCTAACTTTAACTTACAAATTTACTCATTATTTATTTAAATATTTTAATTTTAAAATCTGTTTTTAGTTATCTTTCCAACTTTTCCTTTGTTATTTATTTATTAATAAGTTAAATTAATAAATAAACTTAATTCAATTGTAATAATTATAATAATAATCATATTTACAATTGTATTAAATCAATTGCAAATTTAAATTGAATCATAAGTTCCTTCCATGTTTTATTTATTTATGCATTTATTTAATTTCAAATGAGTTTTATTTATTTATTTATGCATTTATTTGTTTGTTTGTTTGTTTATTTATTTATGTATTTGAAAGATTAATTGGCAAAACATTTCTTTCTTGTATTTTAATTCGTGTTTTTTGTTTTACAGTACCTCCCACCTGGCCCCATATCTCTTCCCAGCTACCTGGCCGTGTCTTTGCCCTCCATCCCACCTCTCAGCTCTCCGGGTCACGCTCGGCCCATGATGCCCTACGTACCTCTTCCTTCTGCTCCTCCTGCACAGAAGGGAAATGTTGAACAATCACTGGAGTACCTGCGGCACCTCGCTCAGGAGTTCAAGTCATCCTCGGGATGGACGGAGCCTCTGAACCTCAGCAAGAATCAGGGCAGTCTGGAGACCTCCAGGAACATTCCTTCATCATTCACGTCCCCCAGCACAAAAAAGAAGGAACCCAAATTCTTAAATGAAGCTCCACGACTTCAACAAGGCAATCAGTTAGGAATCAGTGAAGCTCCTGCACCAGCAGTCAGAAATCAGGCCAGCAGGAATGAAACAGATGTGAACAACCTTACATCTTGTTCTAGCAGTCCAAACTTGTGGAAAGTGGCTCCAAAATCTCCTCCATCTTCTACTCCTTCTCCTTCTCCTTCTCATCGTCCTCCTCCCCCTCATCATCTCCCTCATCCTCCTCCTCCTCCTCCCCATCTCCTTCCTCCTCATCCTCCTCCTCCCCACCTCTTTTCTCCTCCTCCTCCTCCTCCTCCCCATCTCCCTTCTCAAAGGCCAAATTATCCTTGCACAGTCCAAGCTAAACTCACAACACAACAAAGTCTACAAGTCCCGGTGTCCAAATCAGGCTCCTCTACCACATTTCAGATGAACCCAGGACCCACAAACTCGACTTATCCATCAGACCCATATGGTGGAATGGAGATCCAAATCCCGTTGTCTTTACTCCAGAATTTGATCAAAGAAGGTCTCATTTTGAACACAGCATCTCACCAACATCACCAAGCAAATCCCAAACCAAATGAAACTCCATCGGTGCCTGAAAGAACAACCGCTGAAACTAACCCTGACCAGCCTGCGGATCTGAGCCTGAAGAACCAAACAAGGAACATCAGCAAGAGTGAAATCAGCATAAATGCTAGCAAGAGCATTAATGGATGCCAGGCACCTGAGAGCAAACCGTTCTCTCTGAAGCTCTTGCAAACACCTGATATAGCCAAGCTTCCTGTTTACAGTCACACTTCTCACCTTAAATTTCCACCAAGAGTTTTTCAGGAGCCACAAATGTACTCAAAGCAAGTTCCTTCAGTTGCTGTGAGAAGCCCAGATCAAGCAGGCTTTAAATTCCCAGGTTATGGTAGAGATGCAGGCCAGATTGGATCCATCAACTCAGGAATGAGGTCAGAGAAAACAACACTCAGCCTTTCGTTGGATAAAATTAAACCACCTTCAGGATCCTTCGTCCAGCTTAATCCAGAGCACCTGAAACTTCTGTTCTCAGGCTCACAGTTTAGACTTGAGAGTGGAAAAATATGCCTCAAATAGTAGATATTTATTACAAATCTGTAATATTTCTATATTAAAACACACTCAGGTTAAAATGAACTTTTCATATGTCTGGTACAGGTCATTGCTGTATGTTTAAAGCTTCAGACAGAAAGAAATAAAGATGTTGGACTTGTGATTTGAAGGTTATGGTTTCAAATCCCAGCACCAACAAAATGCCACTGCTGGGCCCTTGAGCAAGGCCCTCAACCCTCAATTATTCAGCTGTAGAACTGGCGTCTGCCAAATACCTTAAATGTAATCGTAAGTGTGATCTGGTCATGAGTGGAAAAATGAAGGATGCGTACAAAGCAGGTGCCTTCAACTCCTGAGAGGATCCCAGATCAGGACCTCAAATCCCATTGGTTCAATAAACATGTAGGCCAGGTTGGAGCTAACAACCCTGTTATGATGTCATAGAAAACAGTGAAACTGAGGAAAAGCGGTGTATCTGCTGGTCTATATGCCGTCTATAGGTCAAATTTCATGACAATTCCGGGAATTTCAGGACTTGAACAACTTCCTCCATTCCGCTTCATAGCATTAACCTGACCTCCACAAACCACTGTTTACAGCACACAATGTTTACAGGACGCAATTTGGCTAAAGATATTTAAAAAAGTTCTTAAATAGCACTTATAAACTCCTAACACGAATCGTCCATTGAAGGAGAAATCGGTTCTTCTGGAATTTCCTCACTAAGCATCATGAGTTTTTTGGATCCGAAGATCCTCGTGATAGCAGGAATGAGCGGGAATCAAGAAACGGAACTGATCACATGAAGTTGTATTTAAGAGCTGCTCATGAAGGATTATGATCATCAGGAAATGGCGTATTTGCTGCCTTATAATAATAATAACAGGTCAAATATCTGTGTTGACTCATTTGGACTATTTGTACGAAAACAAACAATTACATCCGTCACTGTGTCACGGAACGAAGTCGCTCCTTTTATCTTTGCACCTCAGGATAAAGCACGATGTAGGAAAATTGTAAATATAGATTTTTTTTTATTCATCTTAAAGGAAACAGAAGTATGCAGAAGATTCATAAATGAGAATTGTTGTGTTTTTGTACTGTTGTAAATATTGCTTTTTTTTATTATTATGGTTTGCTTTTTAATTGCAGCCTTTGGTGATTGTTTTTACAATATTATTAGATTTCTGAAGTTTAGAATATATTGTACAGATCTTGAATTTTCTAAACCTGAAAATAAAGCTCTTTCTAAATGAACCCTCGCTCAGAATCCTCTTTGTAAACCTCTTTTTTCTACACTTTCCCCAAATGAAGTCCAGACGAAACTGCATGTTGTTGAAGTATGGAATGGTTCATGTTGGCTCAGGATTCCATCTACTTTCCAGAACCTTCCCTGCTCCAAAACAACCCCACACCAATAATCTTCCACCTCCATGTTTAACTGCGGGGGTGAAGGCAGTCATCTTATCTTACATAAGTTCTTCTGTTAGAGCCAAAAATGTCACATTTGGACTCATCTGTCTACAGAAATGTCTTCTAATCATTCACTGTCCAATTCTTGTGTGTTTTTACTTCTTACAAAGTTTGTTAAATGTAAAAAAAAAAAAGGAACATCTGTGTGTCTCAAAAACCATAAAGACACAGTGTTTCCACGCTTTTCACAGCCTCTGTAGATATTTTGCAATAGAGTAAAAAAAAAAAAACCCTGTTAAACTGGTGCAGGACACATAGAAAAAAACATTATAGTTAAACAACAAAAAAGAGCCTGGTGGCAAATCACAACAAAAAAATTTGCATAGAAATCGAACACGCGAGGAAAACCTGATCCCCACCCTAATATGTCTCATAGCATAATTTCAGACGAACCACCTTCCAGAAACACACATTTGCCTTTGTTACAAGTCATGTCTCATAATAACAGAGCATGTTTTGTTAAGCCTATAAGTCTAAAATACCTTTATTTATTAAATACTTACAAGTGAACAATGAGTCCATCGCTTTGTCACTGCTGGTGACTCACAGAGAGAACGTTGCAAAACATTTGGGGGAAAAAGAGATATTTATGTATATTATCATTACATTTTTATTATTTCTTTCAAATTGCAACAACTCGTACCATAGTGATCAGCTAAAGGCAGACAAACATTTATCTCTTGCAGATAATGAAGTTGGTTAGAGATTATCATTTAGGTTTCATTCCACATTTACTCCTATTCACTGTTATTAAAAGCTCCACTCATCTGGGGAGATGTTCCACCAGATTTTATGGAGATTTGTGGTGATTTATTGAGCTACAAGGGTGTTAGCAAAGTCATGTGCTGATGGAGGTGAGATGATGAGGAGGCCTGGGGTGCAGTCAGCGTTCAGTTTTGTAGCAGGAGATCTTCCACTCCATCCCATGGAAAGCAGATGTTCATGGAGCTGCTTTGTGCACAGGCACATCGTCATGCTGGATAAGGTTTGGGTCTCCTAGTTCAAGAGAAGGGAAAATTGTGTGGCTCCAACATTTTTGTGAAAGAACCACATCAGGGAATGAATTTTGGCCATATCGTGTCTGACTATGAGAATAATAATAATAAGAAGAAGAAAGTAAATGTTTCCATCACACACCAGTATCCATTAGGACTTGGGAATTTCCCCTTGTTTGGTATTTGTTATTTGTAAGTATGTAGACGACATATGATTTTATCAAGAAGTTAAAAAAAACACACATCCTGTTCACATTCTTCAGAATTATGACCGTAAAAAAAAAACAAAAAAAAAACTGGTTTATAGCATTCCTAATCACCAGGAAAGAGAAAAGTACTTACATCTGGTTAAATAAAATAAGAAATAAAAGCTAAACGTTTTGATGAAAATGAAGTAAACATTCGATTTGATTATGTCACTAAAACTGTTACACAACTGTGGAGTTCAATGACTCACATTACGATAATGTGTGCTAATGAATTCATCAAAACCTAAAAATATTCCCTATGAATGGTTACCTACAGGCAGTTACAGTGTGGTAGCGGAGTGGATACGAATCTCTAATCCGGATAATCAGGAGAAGAAATCAGGATCATCTAGTTAACGCTATTAGCGAAAGTTTCCTCAACATGCAGACAAAATGCAAACAAAAATGAACAGAGTGAGAACATGTTTATTTCCCTTGAAAATGCGATCCATTAAATAATTGCAGCAGCGAATCTGGACAATATTTATATATTGTTGAAGAACATTTCTAACCTTGCTGAAGGTTTACGCTGAAAACAAGATGAAAGTGGAAAATCGAGGAGCTTCAAATATCTGGCATTTTTATGATTGCATCAGTCTGTAAAGGCCGGTTATGTGAGTGTCTTAATTAATATGTGCAAGAAATAAAGTGTCATTAGTTTTGTGTGTGTGTGTGTGTGTGTGTGTGTGTGTGTGTGTGTGTGTGTGTGTGTGTGTTTGGGTCGATTTTAAAGATGTGATAAAAAGGCATGTGTTCAGTAAGTTGCGATATGCAGGCATTTCATGAGTCATGCATCTGAGACATGGGGCAGTTATTAGGGCAGAGTGCATGGGGCATTTAATGCAGTATTAGAGACACAGAGGCAGTGTGGGAGTAGTTATTAAGACATTTGTAGGGTGTATTGCATGGGGTATTTTATAGAGTACCCAAAACATGGGGCTTTTTCTTAAGTATCTAAGATATGGGGCAGATTGGAACGCATCCGAATCTTTGGGCCGTTAGTAAGGCAGGGTGCATAGGGCACGTATGGAGTATCTAATGCGTGGGGCAGATTGTAAAGTTTAATACATAGGGCATTTTTTTGCACATCCAAAACATTGGTCATAGTGCAGGGGGCACTTGATAGAGTGTAGAGTATTTGAAACGTTGGGGCAGTTTGTAGGTCAGTAGGAGCAGGTTTATGGGTTATCGCTCATGGGGACATGGGGCAATTTCCAAGACATTGGGCAGTTTGTAAGGGCCAGTGCATGGGGTAATTTATAGCGTGTATGAAACATTGGGGCAGTTTGTAGGTCATAGTAGAAAAAGACTAGTTTCTGAGTCATGGGGGAAACCAGGACCAGGGTAAGAAAACATGAGCATTTGCCTGGGATGAGATGGACAGGTTCAGGGCATGTTGTGTCACTCAGCTCAGTGCGTCTGTGAGCGATTAGGTGATAACGATGATCATTCACTCTATTTATTTTCATGCCAGCAGGTGCTACATTCTACACTCCTTTATTCCTCCTTTCTTCTTCTTCTGAATCAGGAACTTTCCACGGCTTCACTCGAACATGGATGTAAATATACCTGGCCATCTGCCTTCTGTAAATATTTACTTTATGATTCTAATCCATTTTATTGCATTATTTGCGCATATTCTTTCATTGGTCATGTGTTGGGGTCGGACAGCGTTGTTTCTGACCTCAGAGAATGTTAACTTACACCCCAGCAAAGGTGTGGACATTTTTGCTGTTAAAGAGTTTAATTAACTACACTGATGTTCATTTCCTGCTCTTTGTGTATTTTGGCAAATTCATACACCAAAAAAACACAACAGCATGAATAATTAATTAATTGCTCTAATATACAGATAAAAAGTTCTCTTTGTTGAACAAACAGCTTCAGTTAGCTCCGTTTATAGAAGCCGGATACATTCCCAAACACAAACATGCGTAAAAATGATTATGCCCCCCCCGAATTATCTGATCATGCATTCTTCACGTAGGCACAAAGTGAAGATCCTGAACAAGGAAATATTTTTTAGCAAACATTTTTCATGCAAAAATACATGAACGTCTTAATACGCCCCAAGTCTTCACAAACGCACTGAGAGAAAATGTCTTCAGTCTGAGATCCTGCTCTGATGGATAGAATCCTGCTGAAAACGTCATTAACACCATAATGTTGTGAATGTGACAAATCATAAAAATTTGATTTGAGCAGCAGTGGGCTAAGGGCCGAGCCCTGAGGAACGCCACGGATGAGAGAAGGAAAATTTATACATTTACTACTAATCATTGTTGTAAAATATGAAAAAAAAGAAATACTGAAATTGTGTGAAACTGGTAGTGGATGTTAGATCTTTGTCAGAATACAGAAGAATGCTAACTTCATTCAGAATGAACCAGTTCTTCAAGGCATGCGTTATGTGTATTTGCATTTTACAAAAAACTTCTTGTGTTTATTATTACCTTTGAAACAAGGAGTGGACACACCACCTGTCACCCGTCACACACTGAAACTCCCTGATTCTTACAAAGCCGTCTTTATCTCAAACCGGATCGCAAGTCTCTGGAATCAACTTCTCAAAATATCGAAATATAACAAACCTCAAAATTTCGATTGCAGAGTCTTATTTCGATATTAAATGTTCTGTATTTGCGTGTGTGTGTGTGTGTGTGTGTGTGTGTGTGTGTTTGTGTGTGTGTGTGTGTGTGTGTATGTGTGTGTGTGTGTGTGTGTGTGTGTGAAGAGGGGGGTGGGTACACAGTGTAAATTATTTTATTTAATAATACAAAATAAATAATAAATGCTAACAGTTCCGAGTAACCAAGGGTGTGTTTGGGTGATAAGCTGAATAAACTTGTGGAAAAAACTCCAGAAATTTGCACTTGGACTGACATGAAGGAAAAAAACATGAAGAAAAACATGAAGAAAAACATGAAGAAAAACAAGCACCTGCTATAAATAGAATATAGCTAATGATTTGCTGTTACTTTATTAACAGTTTGATCACAATTCTCATTTCCATGTAGTTACATTCCTTCGTTCTCATTTTTCTTGAAAAAAGTCAGTTTACAATTTTCATGCACTGTGTCACTGAGCTGAAGAAATATTAAGGCACGAAGAGGACAAAAAGCTTGGATTTCGTTCTTTTAACAGATCAGCCCAAATACCATCAGCCAGTTCACAGAATCCAGTGTACACAATAGAGAACCAATTACGATCCTGAATCTCTCAGAAAGGTGTGCAAAAAATACCAGATAATAGTCTGTAGACACGGCTTATTGACGTTATGAGGTGAAAAATGCTCTAAAAGTTCAACTTTGTACATAACAGTGCGGAAGGCGGTGTGAGACAATGGCATAACTTATACAAGAATAGAGAAACAATAACAATATAACTATTCCAGTGTTGTCAATCACAGCATGCAATCCTAACAATCCACCATCACACCCTCGCTGGATACAAAGCTCATGACATTGTTTGTGCACCACAAAAGAAAGAATGAAGTCACGGATGACTGGTGCTGACAGTTTGGCATTATTTTACTCTGTATACTTGGTACGGCCCAGGAGAGGAATGTGGTCCAATGAAATCACAATAACGCACAATGCATAGGCCCAACTTACAACCTCGACCACATTCTCCCTTCACTCACACACTAATCCATCTCGTTTGTCAGAGAACACAAGGTGTCAAACGGCAGGTTTTTATTTGGAGGATTATTTCGAGTAAATTGTCTATATTGTGAGATTAACAATTTTATACATTTTGGATTCAGATACAATTCCGTTTTCCTCCTCAGTAATTCTTCTCTCCTTCTAATCGTCGTTTTCAGCACCACATACCGTAAATATATGATGTAATAACTGCAATAAGGATCTGGAACTGTTTCAATCTTGGCTCAGGAGGACTAACTGTAGAAGAATGAAAAACATTTCTCAAAAAGATTTCAACTCAAGTCCTTTTATTCTTCTTTTTCTTTTTTTTCTTCTTCTCTCTTTTCCACTCTCTCTCTCTCTCACCTATTCAGTTTATTATATACGTTTCTCCTCACACCTATACTGAAGAAACTTTACCAAAATTCAAGTTTATATTTATTTTGTACAATACACACTGAAAGTGTCTAATAGATAGATAGATAGATAGATAGATAGATAGATAGATAGATAGATAGATAGATAGATAGATAGATAGATAGATAGATAGATAGATAGATAGATCAAACATAGGAAAAGTTCCATTTGGTGTCCTGATGATTTACGCAATTTAAATCACCATAATTACTTGAAAACATTTACAAGAATATTTAGTCTTCATGCTCCATGTTGAAATTGGTTTCACAAATAATAAACACATTTGCATAAAGCATCAATATTTGTCCATGTGCATGTTGATTAGAGTATTAAAACCTGAATAGTATTAATTTAAGGTGCATTTAAAACAGATACAACAGTGTGATTAAGTTGCGATTGAATATTTGAATGGACTGACAGCCGTAATATATAAAGGAATAGAAATAAAGCAGAAAACACTGTAGGGAATAAAACTGCATGATGATTACAGATGATAAAAGCATCAGGGTCCTGATGAATGGTGTAGTGTTGTGTGGTTGTGGAGGAAGAAGCTGGCCCTGATCCTGCTAGTTCTGGTGCAAAGGTTCCTGGATCAGCGCCTGGATCTCCTCCTGAATAGAAGGAGGTTAAATAGGTTGATATAGTGCTATGCTCTACATAGACTGTGGTGGAGATGTTCAAAGGCTGGTAGTTGGACACTTACAATTTCACATGGAGTTGGTCAGTATGATCGCATTGGTGCAGCCATAGAACTTGTATAGTAGATGAAGTATAGATGCTGTTGTGCTTTCTTAATCAGAGCTGAAGAGTACTGGTAGGCAGGACAGATCTTTAGAGATGTGCAAAGCTAGAACCTGAAAGCTGGAGACAGCCTCTCCTTCAGTCCCATGGATGTGTAGAGAAAGTGTTTGAGATTTTTCAGAATTCCACAACGAGCTCTTTGGACCGTATGGTGTTGAGGGAAAGTTTGTTTGTCAGAACATGAAGGCTTTTGGATTTTCTTTCTGTAAGCTGAATCATAGTTCTGGAAAATGGGACATACCACCATGGAGTCATGTGTGTGATGTTGGTTATGTAAACAGAGGGAAGTAATATTCTCCTTATTCTTTTTATTACAATAAAAAAAGACACAACCGGTTCTTGTGTTTTTGTGTGGAGACAGGTTTGAGAAACGTGTGTGTACATGTGTGTGTTATATATATATCACATATCATTACTTACACTGTAAGGAAACACATACCTTCATAATAAAGACAAGACAAGTAAAGTAGTGAGAAACAATGTTGTGTTATTTCACAACACGTTTTTATGACCTTAAAAGCGCCTAAGAGAAAAAATTCTGTTTGTGAAATGTCTTCCTTTAAGACAAATAAGATTTTATCTTCATCCTCATGTCGAAACAAATCGAAGTAAATCTAATGGTAACTTACGTAAGAGATCAAATCCAGTGATAGAAAAATAATCAACGTCACAGTGTGTGATAAAGAAAATCATCCTTCCAAAACCGCGACATTTCTTCAGTGTTTTAAACGATCGCAATTTGTATTCATTAATAGAAATAATTGTTAAAAAAATGTGTACTTTTTATCTCATTATTGTTACATTTACTGTTAAAACTACAGCCATTCTTCAGCCGTGTTTTTTTTTATCCATTTATCGTTAAATTTAATGTAAAAAAAAAAAAAAAATTTCGTATATTTGTAAATAATAATTTTATTTATAAGAAATTTTATTTTATCTGTTTATTGTTACCCTATAAGCAATAAAAAAAAACACACGTGCTCACTTGTAGTTACAGCCTTAAGTGTGAACACTGGAGACTCCTTCTGTACATGTGAAAGAAACTGAAATCATTAAACAGAATTTGTTGATGAATTAATTATTTTTAAATAAACCGGTTAATGCAAATCGTTCATATAAATCTGTGACTAATGTTGCACGCTGATTGTTATCTGCTTAAACATACTGCTTCTATCATTTCAGCCCACGCACAAGCCGCGCGCGCGCGCGCGTGTGTGTGTGTGTTCTCACTTACACTCACAGCAATGAATAAAATTTATTGAAAGCATCGAAATGGAAGAAACTCGATCTCATGGCATGAAAAAATGTGGTTGTTCTGCTATTTACAGTGTAAACACAAGGCCTGGGGCTGAGCCACCCGACTGGTTTAATGACTGAGAAAACCCCTGAGATCCCACCTGCTATCATCAAACACGTTCCAGCAAACGATTTAAACGAATTAAAAGAATAACAATAAAACGAATTAAGTATAAACACAGAATCGGACAGGAAAGTTCCAGCTCGTGCACGCTTACATACGTTCTCCAGGAGATCCTCAGACTTCATGCTCATACAGATAAAACGTCATCATTTAGGGAAGAACTACAAACCAAATCCCATCACCTGCTTCCTTATTCATTTCAAATGCTTTTATTAGTTGGATGTTTTTAAGACTTTATTAAATAATCTCTGCATGCAAGAACTCTTCACCTGGAAATGAAGATTTATTCCATCCACTGCAGGATGAAGAACAATCCAGAGGAGTAAGAGCGTGTCAGCATCAGTGTTCAAGAGTAGAACAGGTAATAAAGACATGATCTTATCGCACAACACTTTAAAATAGGAGTGAAGTGAAAGTCGGGGATTTGGCATGCAGTCACATTAATAACAGCATACTGAACATATCACACTCATCATGTGCTATGAAATACTGTACATGCAGATAAAATCGATAAGGCTTCTGCAATACGCTCTTTGATGCACCATGGGTTTGGTATGTTTATACTCTATCTAGTGTGTGTGTATAAAGTATATATTAATACTAACTGTGTATAACGGATCATATGCACCGCACGGGACAAGCTAATGTTTAACGGGGTACCTGTGAACGTGCGCTATATGACACGCCAGGTGTGAGAGATGCAGAAGGTGAAGAATAGGTCTTCTACATGCTATACATGCTATCGCTACATTCCTTTACCAGTCGTGAAGGTGCTTTTTATCAGGTAATGAAAAGGAAACAACAAGGTGACAAGGTGAACCTCAAATAACAGCGTGCTGTTTCAGTCCAAGTCTCCAGAGTATTCAGAATTCAACGGAATGAGAAGAAGCCCTTCTTCTGCACGAGCTAGCGCGCGTGCATGCAAATACGTGTGTATACATGTACATAAAATCAATATTGATACATGTAATTAAGCTGATTAAACACTTTAAAAACGTTGCACGCGGCGGTGAGAATGTACAGGTGCGCATGTGGTTGTTTATGAAAATGATGACACCGGATTAAAAAAACAGATTAATTCTGCCGTTTCATCTTCACTCTTCAATATCCTCATGGTAACGAGGGATGAAACAGCACACAAACAATCACACACACACGCACGCACACACGCACGCACGCACGCACGCTCGCGCACACACACACACACGCACACACACACACACACACACACACACACACAGATGTTTATGATGTCGGTAAACACAGTGACTTTTTTATTTGTCAGGTTCCTCACACAACATCAAAAGATCTGTACACGAAGATTACAAAAATAAATTAACAATATTTTTATTTTAGTCTATTGTTGTTGTTGTTGTTGTTGTTGTTGTTGTTGTTGTTGTTGTTGTTTTTATAAAGACAAATTAATTGTTTTAACTAAACATCATTTTGACGTCAGTGACATTTGATGTATTTGTGCAGATCATATTTACTGAAAATAAGTGTAGTAATAATAAAAATAATAATAATAATAATAATAATAATAATAATAATAATAATAATAATAATAAATGTTTTCCTTTATTAAATACAGTCTTCAGGTTCCATGTGCCTCAATTAAATATGCATTCAATATTTCTTTTATATTATATAGAAATTAATAAAGAATTGCAATCAACTTAGATTATTTATATATTTAGTATTAATGGATGGAAAACCGGCGAGGACAACAATAATGATAAAATAATTATAATACAATTATTATTATTTTCATTTTATTTGTTATTATTCTTATCAATCGATATATAGATAAATAGATCAAATAAAATATCTAGATAAAATAGATTGATAAAATTGGACAATGCATTTAATAATTTCTGCAATTTTAATATATATATAATATAACTATATCACTATATAAATAAAACTTTATATAGTGATATATGTGTGTGTGTGTGTGTGTGTGTGTGTGTCTCTGTGTGTGTCTCTGTGTGTGTGTGTGTGTGTGTGTGTGTGTGTGTGTGTGTGTGTGTGTGTGTGTGTCTCTGTGTGTGTCTCTGTGTGTGTGTGTGTGTGTGTGTGTGTGTGTGTGTGTGTGTGTGTGTGTGTGTGTGTGTGATTTTAAAATGTGTATTTAGTTGATTTTTGATTACTTTGTGTATGTAGTTTTCTGCAGAAGTTCGTATAAACATGTAACAGTACACTGGGTGTCTGGCTTTCAGGACTGCAGGAATGTGCTGGCTGTTTTCATGAAAAGTATCAGGTTTAGTGAACAGTCATGATGAGGAAAAACATAAACCAGTTGGTCCATATGGGTTTTTTTTTTCTTCTGAATTCAACTTCCAGACTGACAAAACATGATTTACTCTTTTATGCGATCAGAGTGAGAGCATGTTTATAAACCTGCTTATATCTACGAGACACAAACATAAATATTAAAGGAAGTCTTTTGAACCTGTGCGCTTTGTGTTTATCTATAATATAATAGATAGATATAAACTAAATATAATATAATATGGTTATAGAGAGTCGCTATTAATATTGAGATCTTGGTGATATCACGTGTGTCATTTTACACCCATTACTGATACAGTTCTTGAAGATGAAGAAGCAGCTGTTTGCAAACCCACATTATGAAGCTCGGAGGTGATATTTATTGGCTGTGTGCTTCAGGGTTGAGCCGACCCTGCACTAACCTGGTTTCCTGCTTCATATCTATGATCTTGTTGCTCCTCCTCCATGTCACAATAACAGCATTTACAGTTGCTCCAGGGTCAGATCTATCAAAGCTTGTGCTAAAGAGCAGAAGAACCTGTCCTACAGAACACTCCACTTTATATTTAAATAGACCACGTTGTCCTGAAATCTACATTACTAACATGGTGAAAGCTTTTTGCTGGCGCTGGAACACGAGTACGTCGCTTCAACGAGGTGCTACAAGGTGCTGCGTCACAGCCACAGAGTTTCTGAAATTCCGATTTCAGCAAGATATCAGTATCTCTTTGTCTTCCTCTGACGTCCCTGTCTGCATGTTGCTCGTCCCTGTTTCAAGTCACTGTCTGGCTTTCTGGTAAAAACCCAGTGCAGACAGGAGAAAAGTGTCGAGGCGTGAGCTGTAACTGTAACCCAGTATCACAAAATATCAGTGTGATTGAGTTTCATCTGTCTGGTAAAAAAAGATCATAATAAACACAGACTGAGTGTTGTGCATGAGCCTGTGTGATGTCTGTGTGATGTCTGTGTGATGTCTGAGTGTGTAAATGACATATTTTCCCATACTGCATGACCTAGAGCAGTGTTCGGGGCTGTGGAGGATCAGAGGCTCAGATTTCAGACTTACTTCTGTCAGGCAATGTCTAACATCCTGGCTTGAGGACTACACTTCCCAACAACACACTGTGTAATGTTCATATTCTCCTGATTACTAATCACACACCTGATAGCATTCACACCTCACATTATTCAAAAGAGCATCACTTTCATCAGACTGTCAAGAAAAATCACTCCGCCTTCCTGCCCCCAAAGATCAAATCTGTCACTGTCATTTCTTATTCTGATTTTGTATCTTTGGTTACAGCGATGGACAGTAAGGAAGTTAATGTAAATTATTCCTGTACTTAAGTACCTTTTTTTTATATCGGTACTTTACTGAAGAGTTTCCTTTTGGGGAGATTTTTACTGTAACTTCTACATTTCAAAGTCAAATATTTATTTTTACTACATTTTGTGAAATCAATCCTTTTAATTAATGAGGATAAAAACGTAACTGGTGAAACACGCAGCGAGTCACCAATCAGGATCGAGCGCACGCTCTGTTTTACACGTGTTCTGATCGGCGCTTTGTGAATCTACTGATCACCAACATGCAGTTCAGCATCAGTTCAACATCAAGCAGGACATTTAGAGAGGAATCAAGGATGAAGAAACTCCAGACTCGAACTCACCACAACACACGTGACCTCGTTTACACGTTTTTATTGCAGTAGTTATAAAGAAGGTTTTGTGTTCATGATGATTGTAATAGAAATCAATCAGTGTTTGAGTCATAAATATCATTCTATTAATAGATCAGTGTGCTGAGAGTCACATTCGAGTCTTTACACAGAAACTGAGGTGATTAAGTGAAGAATCTTGTGATAAAAATGATAACAGGAACATTAGAGTTATAATAAATCACTACTTTGGATACTTACATTTTTGTTCTTTTACTTTTACTGGAAACATATTTTACTAAATGAATCTACTGTTCCACCACCACTGCATGTGTGCTTTTGTTTTTTCAGTTTGGATTTGTTGACCTGTTTGCTAATCAATAAAACTATTCCCAGCTCTTGCATTCAGCAAAAAAAAAAAAAAAAAAAAAAAAAAAAAAAAGATACATTTAAACTGTAAACTTTACTGTACTTTATTGTAAATGTGAACTTAGCACATTGCTCCAGTTTGTTATATGTGAAGAATTTGGTGTTCAATAACACAAGGACAAAAAGGTGCAAAAAAAGAGAGAAGAAAGTCAGAAAACTTGTCTTACTGCAACCTTTTGGAAAACATGTATATATATATATATATATATATACATGTGTGTGTGTGTGTGTGTGTGTGTGTGTGTGTGTATATATATATATATATATATACATACACATACATGATATGCCCAAAAGTATTGGGACACCTGACTTTTTCAGCCATATGTGCTTCTTCTTTAAACTGTTCCCACAAAGTTGTAAACTGAATCGTATCGGACGTCTTCAGATGCAGCAGCATGAACTTTCCCCTTCAATTGAACTTGGAGACCCCAAACCTGTCCAGCATGACATGACCCCTGTGCACAAATCCAGCTCTATGAAGATCTGCTTTCTATGGTTTGGAGTGGAAGATTTTGAATCACCTGCTTTAGAGCTCTGACCTCAGGCCTATCAAACACCTTTAGGATGAACTAGAAGCTCAGCTAACAGGTAGCACCTTCATCATTATGCAGAAGCATAGAGGGAATGTGAGACGATTACATCTGCGAGACTGAGCAGACATGAACTGAACATTCCATCCTGTCAGATTTGGGCAGTGATACACAAATAGCAAAGCGATTACGAAGACTTCTGTTGAAGGTGAAGTTCTCCAGTCACTTCAAACCAGCTTTACAGCTTTAACTGCATAAAAAATGAACAAAAAAAAGCCGTCATCTAATCCCCCAAACCTCCAAACATGAGACTCTCTAGTACAGGGACATACAGAAAAGTAATTTTATTATTATGTAATAAAAATAAAAGCACTTTTAAAATAAAATAAAAACAAATGTGGGTTAGGGTTAGGGTTAGGTTAGTGATTATTTATGCTAATGAGATGCAAAAATGTGACAATGTACGTAATGGAAATTTTTACAATTTGATCTGTCATTGAGGTGTTTTGTTTTCTTAGTTGCTATTTAAACATCTGAGATTCAGAATCACTGGAGCATATCTAAAAAAGTGAAAAAATATATGTAATATACTCACACAACTATGTTACAACCATAACAATTTAAAGTAATAGAAACAACACAAGTCTGAGAAAGAGGCAGCACCATTTGGAGCTCTGTTTTTATTGAACTTCTTATGTTTAAATCGATCGTTCCTTTACAGGTCACAGACTTTTATTCAGTTACAGTGACAGAAATTGTTCATTCAATCAAAACATATTTGGTGGAATATTTATGAAATTATTTATTTATTCATTTTTAAGATAAGGTGGGTTTTGATTGATGATTGTTTTTGCGAAATTTTTAATTACCTTCATCATTTGTTTTCTGTTGTTTACAATTAAAAAAAAAATTAAAAAAAGACTCTAAAAATAATATATTTTACTTTATGTATTTTAATAGAAAAAGAAGAGAGAAAGCGAGAAAGAAAGAAAGAAAGAAAGAAAGAAAGAAAGAAAGAAAGAAAGAAAGAAAGAAAGAAAGAAAGAAAGAAAGAAAGAAAGAAAGAAAGAAAGAAACACAAGATTAATTCTGAATATAATTGGTATTCTGGTATAATCTACATGATTGTTACAGGTGATATTGGGTGGAAAAAAGTGATCAAAACTCAAAACCTACTACATAAATAAAAAAAAAAAGGCCAACATCATAAAAAGAGACAGCAGACGGCAGCACTGTAGCATCGTATAGAAGGTTTATGCAAATGGAATGTCCTTAAAATAAATACTCCACATGTAAACATCCAGTCCAGTGTCAGTCCAGTCGCTTGATGTTGAGGAGTCTGATGGCTTGAGGAAAGAAACTGTTACACGGTCTGGACGTGAGTATGGTGTGTGTGGGTGTGGGTGGGGGTGGGGGGGTGTGTGGGTGTGTGTGATCAGCCACAATGCTGGTGGCTTTACAGATGCAGCATGTGATGTAAATGTCCATGATGGAAGGAAGAAAGGTCCTGATGATCTTTTCAGCCGTCCTCACAATCCGCTGTAGAGGCTTGCAATCCGAGACGGTGCAGTTCCCAAACCAGGCAGTGATGCAGCTGCTCAGGATGCTCTCAGTGGTCCCTCTGTTATATATACATTTATGTGCAAATATATCACATTAGATTATATTTATCTGCTAAATCCCTGATTTATATCTGAATATTTTACTCACAAATAATTAAAAAAATTTAGATGTTGAGTAAAGAACACTAAAAATATTAATATACATATTATATATATGTACATTTATTAAAACAGTAATTCAATATTCCAGATTTAATTTGATTAACAAATGTGGGGTTTCACCATACATATCTACACACTTCATACACTGAACATATACATACACAACAATACACTACCAAAAAAATCCTTCTTTTTGGAAACTATGGACATCCTGTCCTCTGGACAAAAGAGGAGAGGGATCTTCCAGCTTCTTATCAGTGCTCCGTTCAAAAAGTAACATCTCGGATGGTATGGTGGTGCATTCTTGCTCCTGTATTAAATACATCACACTTTTGTTTTTTTGAAAACAGGATATAGAAAGTCACTGATGCGTAAACGATGGAGATGATGAATCTTGACATTTTGGCATGGAATCTGACAATCTGTCTGTGATGATTCACACACACACACACACACACACACACACACACACACACACACACACACACACACACACACACACACACACACACACACATACACACACCTGTCTGTTCTCGTCTGAATAAGTGTATTAAATGTGTGCTATAAAAACTGATAATTACTTTACTGCTCTGAAACATGTATTTTGTGTGTAATAGCGTGTCGTAAACGTGTTTCATCTCAAACCACTGCCATTTAAACGAACCATTATTTGTAATTATTTTTTCTCTATTTATAGTTTGTCGAGAATCACAGTGTGAAGTCCTGGTTTACTTTAAAGCAGCTATAAATGGCCTTGTTCTCACCTCCCTCACCTCCCTCACCTCCCTCACCTCCATCACTTCACTCACCTCCCTCACCTCCCTTAATTCCCTCACCTCCCTCACTTCACTCACCTCCCTCACCTCACTCACCTCCCTCACTTCACTCACCTCCCTCACCTCCCTCACTTCACTCACCTCCCTCACTTCACTCACCTCCCTCACCTCCCTCACTTCACTCACCTCCCTCACTTCACTCACCTCCCTCACTTCACTCACCTCCCTCACCTCCCTCACTTCACTCACCTCCCTCACCTCCCTCACTTCACTCACCTCCCTCACTTCACTCACCTCCCTCACCTCCCTCACTTCACTCACCTCACTCACCTCACTCACCTCCCTCACCTCCCTCACTTCACTTACCTCCCTCACCTCCCTCACTTCCCTCACCTCCCTCACTTCACTTAATTCCCTCACCTCCCTCACTTCCCTCACCTCCCTCACTTCACTCACCTCCCTCACCTCCCTCACTTCCCTCACCTCCCTCACTTCACTTACCTCCCTCACCTCCCTCACTTCCCTCACCTCCCTCACTTCACTCACCTCCCTCACCTCACTCACCTCCCTCACTTCACTCACCTCCCTCACTTCACTCACCTCACTCACCTCACTCACCTTCC
Source organism: Silurus aristotelis (assembly GCF_946808225.1). Lineage (NCBI taxonomy): Eukaryota > Metazoa > Chordata > Actinopteri > Siluriformes > Siluridae > Silurus > Silurus aristotelis. The sequence goes on from NC_139589.1 coordinate 24,839,651, forward strand.
TCACTTCACTCACCTCCCTCACTTCACTCACCTCCCTCACCTCCCTCACCTCCCTCACCTCCCTCAATTCCCTCACCT
>NC_139589.1:24842228-24872228 GCF_946808225.1 Silurus aristotelis
AATGATCATATTATGGAAGCTCTCATCAAAAAGTGGACGAGTGAAAAAGTTAGCACACCCCCACTCTATGGGAATGAGTGTGTCTTCATAGCAAGTGCCAGTAAACACTACACACATGTACGTTACTCTGATGCACACATTTCTCACAGGTTTGTGATGAGAAACCATTAAAAACTATTTGCAAGAAAAACTCCACATAACCCAAGCAACATGAGAAGCTTCAAGGTAGAAGCTCTCAAAGAAACAACAAGCTCTGAATGATCACGTAATCCACTTCTTCTTCTTCTGCGTGTCCTTCTGGAGAAGCCTGGAGGCATGTCTGTGGACTGTGAGAAAGTGGAAGGTGTATGAACGAGAAAAGCTGTGAGAAAGGAAGTGAGACGAGACTGGTTCCAGATCATACTGTGGTCGAATCAAGAACAACTTCACTCACCTCCCTCACTTCACTCACCTCCCTCACTTCACTCACCTCCCTCACCTCCCTCACTTCACTCACCTCCCTCACCTCCCTCACTTCACTCACCTCCCTCACTTCACTCACCTCCCTCACTTCACTCACCTCACTCACCTCACTCACCTTCCTCACTTCACTCACCTCCCTCACTTCACTCACCTCCCTCACCTCCCTCACCTCCCTCACCTCCCTCAATTCCCTCACCTCCCTCACCTCCCTCACTTTACTCACCTCCCTCACCTCCCTCACTTCCCTCACCTCCCTCACCTCCCTCACTTTACTTACCTCCCTCACCTCCCTCATTTCCCTCACCTCCCTCACTTCACTCACCTCCCTCACCTCCCTCACTTCCCTCACCTCCCTCACTTCACTTACCTTCCTCACCTCCCTCACATCCCTCACCTCCCTCACTTCACTCACCTCCCTCACCTCCCTCACCTCCCTCACTTCACTTACCTCCCTCACCTCCCTCACCTCCCTCACTTCCCTCACCTCCCTCACCTCCCTCACCTCCCTCACTTCCCTCACCTCCCTCACCTCCCTCACTTCACTTACCTCCCTCACCTCCCTCACCTCCCTCACTTCCCTCACCTCCCTCACCTCCCTCACTTCACTCACTTCACTCACCTCCCTCACCTCCCTCACTTCCCTCACCTCCCTCACTTCACTCACTTCACTCACCTCCCTCACCTCCCTCACCTCCCTCACCTCCCTCACTTCACTTACCTCCCTCACCTCCCTCACTTCACTCACCTCCCTCACCTCACTCACCTCCCTCACTTCACTCACCTCCCTCACTTCACTCACCTCCCTCACCTCCCTCACCTCCCTCACCTCCCTCACTTCATTCACCTCCCTCACCTCCCTCACCTCCCTCACTTCCCTCACCTCTCTCACCTCCCTCACATCACTTACCTCCCTCACCTCCCTCACTTCCCTCACCTCCCTCACTTCACTCACCTCCCTCACCTCCCTCACTTCCCTCACCTCCCTCACCTCCCTCACCTCCCTCACCTTCCTCACCTCCCTCACTTCAGTCACCTCCCTCACCTCCCTCACCTTCCTCACTTCACTCACTTCACTCACCTCCCTCACTTCACTCACCTCCCTCACCTCCCTCACTTCACTCACTTCACTCACCTCCCTCACTTCACTCACCTCCCTCACCTCCCTCACCTCCCTCACTTCACTCACCTCCCTCACCTCTCTCACTTCCCTCACCTCCCTCACCTCCCTCACCTCCCTCGCTTCACTCACCTCCCTCACTTCACTCACTTCCCTCACCTCCCTCACCTCCCTCACTTCATTTACTTCACTTACTTCACTCACCTCCCTCACTTCACTCACCTCCCTCACCTCCCTCACTTCCCTCACCTCCCTCACCTCCCTCACCTCCCTCACTTCACTCACCTCCCTTACTTCACTCACTTCCCTCACTTCCCTCACCTCCCTCACTTCACTCACCTCCCTCACCTCCCTCACCTTCCTCACTTCCCTCACCTCCCTCACTTCACTCACCTCCCTCACCTCCCTCACCTCCCTCACCTCCCTCACCTCCCTCACCTTTCTCACCTCCCTCACCTCACTCCCTCTTATTAAGTAAATAACACATAAAAAGACTCATTATAAAAACGGGCCTAACATCATACACAGATTTCTGTTTAATATCGTTCCCTAACTGAAAGGTTTCCATGTAGAAAAGAAGAACTGAGAATTATAAAGCCAAAAATGTAAGACTTTTTGGAAATAAAAAGGGTTTTACTGATCCTATTTACAGCAGTTGATCTTATAGAACTCATAAGAGAGTTAAAATAATGGCATGAGGAACTGGAGGAACGTGAGGAGCACGGGGAATCCCAGGCCCGGGCATGCACACAATCCTTTAATTAATCTGTAATAAAGAGATGTGAACATGTGTGTGTGTGTGTGTGTGTGTGTGTGTGTGTGTGTGTGTGTGTGTGTGTGTGTGAAAGAGAGAGAGACAGAGAGAAAATGAGAGAAACAAATTTACACACACTCCAACACCAGAGGGCGCTGCACCTCTTATAGCGTGCATGCCATCTGGAATAAAGTCATAACGTGACATCATCTAATTGACGCATAATCAAGAATTAGTTTTTCGTAAATAATTATGTTATAATCGAATTCACTTATTTCTGTTAATCAACTAATTATTTCTTCAGTTCCCCATCTCTCTCTCTCTCTCTCTCTCTCTCTCTCTCTCTCTCTCTCTCTCTCGATCTGTTCATATCTCTCTCTCTCTCTCTCTCTCTCTCTCTCTCTCTCTCTCTCTCTCCATCTGTTCATCTCTCTCTCTCTCTCTCTCTCTCTCTCTCTCTCTCTCTCTCTCTCTCGATCTGTTCATATCTCTCTCTCTCTCTCTCTCTCTCTCTCTCTCTCTCTCCATCTGTTCATCTCTCTCTCTCTCTCTCTCTCTCTCTCTCTCTCTCTCTCTCTCTCTCGATCTGTTCATATCTCTCTCTCTCTCTCTCTCTCTCTCTCTCTCTCTCTCTCTCTCTTTCTCTCTCTCTCTCTCTTCATCTGTTCATATCTCTCTCTCTCTCAGATGTTTCCTTTTCATTGCATCTTACATTCTCCATAAAATGATCATATTATGGAAGCTCTCATCAAAAAGTGGACGAGTGAAAAAGTTAGCACACCCCCACTCTATGGGAATGAGTGTGTCTTCATAGCAAGTGCCAGTAAACACTACACACATGTACGTTACTCTGATGCACACATTTCTCACAGGTTTGTGATGAGAAACCATTAAAAACTATTTGCAAGAAAAACTCCACATAACCCAAGCAACATGAGAAGCTTCAAGGTAGAAGCTCTCAAAGAAACAACAAGCTCTGAATGATCACGTAATCCACTTCTTCTTCTTCTGCGTGTCCTTCTGGAGAAGCCTGGAGGCATGTCTGTGGACTGTGAGAAAGTGGAAGGTGTGTGAACGAGAAAAGCTGTGAGAAAGGAAGTGAGACGAGACTGGTTCCAGATCATACTGTGGTCGAATCAAGAACATTATGTAGAAGAACCCAGACATGTACGTGCAGACACTTAGAGAAGATGTGAAACTCCATACGTTAAAATTAACCTGTGCTCACGATGAACCTGGAATCACTGGAGTTTTTTTTTTTTTAGATGTTCCTCAGACACACAGCGACCTCCAGTGGTCAGATCTTATAGGAACGTTCAGAAAGGCTGAACAATTATTTAAAATAAAATATATGAAATACTCTACAGCGATCAGGCGCAACATTAAAACTCTAAAGACCACAATGTAACGTCTGAAGGTGTGTGTGGTATCTGGAACCAAGATGTTAGCAGCCACGGTCCTGTAAAGGTGGAGTCAGGTGGAGCAGTATCTCCTATTGATGCTGGATTGTATTGAAAGTCTACACTTTAAACTCTTTGTGTAGGAGCGGTTTGAGGAACATTGTATTTTTATTCTGAGAAAAAAAAAAACGCCATTCAGCAAAACTGTTACCATGAAGAGGTGTACAGCGGTTAGGTAGGTGGAGCGTAACATCAAAATAACATCCAGATAAACAGCAGGACCTAAGGTTTCTCAGGAGGACATCACCCAGAGCATCACACCGCCTTTGCTGACTCACCTTCTTCCCTTAACACATCCTGCTTCCATTGCTCCATGGTCCTGTTCTGATGCTCATGTATCCACTGAAGCTACTTTAAACGGTGTACAGGTTCACCATGGGCTCTGTGTCTGCTCTCTACACATCTCCATGCATTGACTGTTCAGACTCCTTTCTATCAGAGCCAGAATCAATCTTTAAACAAATCTACATGCACTCTTCTGGAAGATCTGACCAGATCTGGGCCACATTTGGTATGCACTAAACAGTGCACGCCTGGAACACCACATTTTCTGGTCTGGAGACGCTCTGAACCAAACCAAAACCAAACTATCTTGTGAAAATTGCTTAAATCTTAATAATCACTCATTTTTCCTGCTTTCAACACATCCATTAAAATCGCATCAAAGAAGACAATTGAAAACTATAATTACATTTTTCATATTTCGTAACCACTATTCAGCTCGAGTCGTCTTTCTTTTCACATCCGTTCTTCAGGATTTTCACACGTTCAGTCTCAGATAGGTGCGGCTGACAGACTCATTACTGCTCATTAGCTGGAGGGAAGTAATTCAATACTGTACACACACACACACACACACACACACACACACACACACACACACACACACACACACACACACACACACACACAAACACACACACACAAACACACACACACCCCTAGACTCCTGTAGTATCAGAATGAGCAGCCTAGAGGCTGTTTGGTGGGAAATGTGGGACGCAGGTGAACATCCGAACTGGTGAAATCCATCTCTGTGTAATTACTACTTCTGGTAATGTGTTTGGATATTTTGAGATAATTGTATTTGTGTTCTGAGACGTAAAGGGAAAGAAATCTGTGACTGCAAACAACATAAATCAAATCAAATCAAATAAAAGTTTATTAACATATTTATATTCTGTAGGAGAGAGGAGAAACGTACAGCACTGTACAACGTGCTATTTAAAAGGTTTCAAGTCTAGTTTCGTTACACGCCAACAGATGGCAGCACAAGGCTGCACGCACAGTCACAGGGAGCACCGACCTTCATAAGTCAGTGTGACAAGAGACATCATGATGTGTACATCGAGAGCCGTGCAACTGGTGCTGTTACCACGTCTGCTGTTCTTTCCTGGTGTGCACTTTGTCACCGAGCTCCTCCTCATACAGGAAACAACATGATCTCACTTCCGCACACACACTACTCTCCAGATTAGGCTCCTGTGGACTTCCCCCTCTTCCAAAGATGAAGATCCAGCTCGGTGTTTTGATGGAGCACTGGATTACTGTGGAAGGGAACTATTTTGAAGGTTAAAGTACTTTATTTATCTACGTTCCCACACTTTCTTAAAAACAGAGCTCGTCTCGAAACTTTGATTCCACCTCGTATTTACTCCAGATGTGTCGAGCCAGACAGTGGTGCAACCTAAAATACTTAAAAAACAGAAAATCTCAGAGTTCTATTTAAGAAGCCTGAGAGCATCAGGAGACCTTGTGGTTCCAACAAAACCCCAAACACGACGTAGGCTGAAGTGTAGATCATTCGTCACGCAGTAAAGAATTAAGTCTTCATCACTTTCTCTGATAAAATAATAATAAAAAATAAAAAAACCACACATAAATTCCAGAAACTCAAAGTTTACAGATTACAAATATTGCAATGCTGTCAGTTATATAGGAGGAAAGGAAGGAAGAAAAGAAGGAAAGAAGAAAAGAAGGAAGGATAAAAGGAAGGAAGGAAAGAAGGAAGGAAGAAATGAGGAAAGGAGAAAAAAGGAAAGGAAAATTCCTGTGATCAGGCTGTTACTATAGAAACTGTCTCTCCAGATGTTTCTGTTTTTGTATATTTGAAATTTCTATTAATGTTTATAACTAGAAGTTATAAACGTTGCAGGCCACACATCGTTGAGATGTTTAGGAATCGTGGGTAATGAAGCTGCAATAATGAAATTCAGGGATGTGATGATGATCACAGCAAAACCAAAACCCAAAACCAAGAATCTGCTGAAATAAACGGACAAACTTTCAGTGCTTTGTAAAATTTCGAGGTAAAAACGAAGAATGGAAAATCCTCCGACCGCCAGATTACATGCTGATTGGTGTTTTCGCTGATCATGTGATCGCTGATGTTATTCCTAATGTAACGTGTCCTCAGGTTTCTCCCTGTTCGTCCACCACGGTGAAGATGTCGTTGAAGAAGAATGCCGAGACACTTGTGGGCTCTTGATTTTCTCCTCCTGCGCTAGAAGTCTCGGCCTGAGGCTCTGAGCTCATCTGGGGCAGAAAACAACAGTTACATTTAGAAGGGGAAAAAAAAAGCAATAATACAACATAAAGCATTTAGGTGAGAAAATCTCTTCAGATATACACAAGCTGAGCTCACAGGGATCTCTCTCTCACAGGGATCTCTCTCGCAGGGATCTCTCACAAGGATCTCTCACAGGGATCTCTCTCGCAGGGATCTCTCACAAGGATCTCTCACAGGGATCTCTCTCGCAGGGATCTCTCACGCAGGGATCTCTCACGCAGGGATCTCTCACGCAGGGATCTCTCACGCAGGGATCTCTCACGCAGGGATCTCTCTCGCAGGGATCTCTCTCGCAGGGATCTCTCACGCAGGGATCTCTCACGCAGGGATCTCTCACGCAGGGATCTCTCTGGCAAGGATCTCTCTCGCAGGGATCTCTCACGCAGGGATCTCTCACGCAGGGATCTCTCTCGCAGGGATCTCTCTGGCAAGGATCTCTCTCGCAGGGATCTCTCTCGCAGGGATCTCTCTCGCAGGGATCTCTCTCGCAGGGATCTCACACAAGGATCTCACACAAGGATCTCACACAAGGATCTCTCTCACAGGGATCTCTCACACCGGGATCTCTCTCACCGGGATCTCTCTCCTCTCATCACCTCACATAACAATGAGTTTTATTCTTTTTATACCACAGCAGTGAAAAACTAACGAATTAGATGGAGCTGCCGTGCTGCACAAGGAAAAAGATCAAAGGACTTTTAATTAAAAAAAAGGAATAAAACGTGGTTACCTGTAGGGATGGAGTTGGAGGCGGAGCTGAGGTGCTCGGTGCGGCTCGTCTCCGCCCCGCACGAGACGTGATGACGGCGGGTTTCTGAGGAACCCGTGAAGACTCTGAGGGTCTCTGCACGCTCGTACTGGACATGAAGGACAGGAAGCCTTTGGGTCTCCTTCCGGGTCTACAGAGGAGCAGAAACATCAGCACAGATATCACGCTTTCATATCACAATTCTCTGATTCTGCTCATTAGAAAATTAAGCCACGCCCATTTAAACTGTCCTCACTTGGGGTCTCAGGTGAGTTCGAGAGCTAAATATTTTCTAACCAGAATATAACATGTAGAACTGAAACTGTGGATTAAGGTCAGGCCACACCCCCTCACCTCATCAGAGGTCCAGTAGAAGCCAGGTGTGTGTTTTGTTGGGCAGGTTGTGACTCCGCCCCCACATGCACCCCACAAGTCTCCACAGGGCCAGTGTGTGGATTCCTGATATTTCCTACAATGCCTTGAGAAGAAGACGATGTCTGAGGGGGCGTAGCCTCTGCTCTGACATGTGGAAGCAACGTTGTTGCAGCAGTGGAAGCTTTGCTACTTTCATCCAAACTGTGTGATGATGGAGCTTCTGTTAAAAGGTGTTTTGATTCGAGCGGCCGTGGTTCCGCTTCTTCTAACGCCAACTCGCGTGAGGAAGCGGGTACTGATGCCGTCTCGTTCGAAGATGAAAGTTCACAGCGGGGTTTTTTCGGAGTTTGTTTTGGTTTGATCTGTAGTTTTGCTGAATAAAAAGAAATGAATGAAGTTCACCAAACTATCCTGAGAGGAGCTGAAGGTACAGCGGCTGAAGGCAAAAATGTGAAAATGTGCTTATTTTCAATCTAACTCACCTCTTCTGCTACTTTCAGAAAGTTTTCTCCTCTTGGCTGGAAGTTCTGTCTCCTTGATGTTCTCCTCAGGCTTATGAATTGATGATGATGATGATGATGATGATGATGATGATGATGATGATGATGATGATGGTTCCACTAGAGAAAAAATGGCATTTAAATCCATAGATATAAATGTATACCATCAGAAACACTACAATCACCATGTTTCAGTTACAGATAACACAAAGCTTTAGAGAAATCACAAAAAAACTCCCAATCCAAAGGACAGACACTGGAGACTCCTTCCATACGTTACATAAATACATCCACACAGAAAACTTTACAGAGAAGAAAACTAAATCAAAGCCTTCTGACCAATCATGATCCAGAATTGTAAAAGGGGTGTTAAAACGATTCACAACTGTTAACTCTCTCAAAAGTCTCACCAGCTGGTTCATCAGGTTCCTTTGGAGCAGAACTCTAAAAAGATCAACAGGAAAAAGAAACCATGGTTTAAAACTTATTTGTCATATTTAGAGGTTGACCGATTAATCGGTTTTGCTGATATAAAGCCCGATAGTTGATCGTCGTATGAGAGCGGCCTCTAGAGGCGAATCACTGACACCACATGCTGTTTGTTTTTACATGCAAGACTGCGTGCTGCACGAAGAGCGCTATATTTATTATTTATTAATAAAAAAATTATTTTAACTAATTCATATATTCATATATTTATTTTGATGATTCATTCCTTTTTTTATTTTTGTAATATAATTCAGTAATATTTTACACGTAGTGTAATGTTTGCTTGCTTTTTTTTATCCAGTATCATTCAGTTGATTAATCTGGTTATCTGCGATTACGATCCAACCTAGATATTGGTATCGGTGAAATCCACTATCGGTCCACCTCTAGTCACATTTAAGGACATCTAGATAAAGATATGGAGTTTAATCATCATCATCATAAAAGAATAGATTCAGTCCAGAAAGTTTGCTATAATACATGAACAGATGTTGGGCTGATGCTCGTCAAATGATGCTTCTACTGCCATCTTCTCAACACACTTCAAATGTCCCCAAAACGCCCCTAGTTTTCCCGTTAGCAATGATGCAAACATTTTTAAATAAACATTTCCTTACTTTCAGCATTGAAGGACAATGTTCTCCTTTTCTGGCTTGGCTGGAGCTTTGCTTCTTCTTCCCTCTTCTTAACTCGTTTTCTCTATTCTCAGTCTCTCGCTCCTCGGAGACTGGAATCAATGGATCGGTGAGGAGCTGAGAAAAAACCTGATCTCCAGCTGGACCTGTACCTCCCACATCAGCAGTGGGGGTTTCAGTGGCTCTGTAAAGGAGAGAAAAGTGGAGGAGAAAAGAGAAGAAGAGATCTCAATAATCCCTATTACAACTCCAGGACTCACCTGATTGGGTCAGAGAGCGATCCTGGTGCTGCAGAAAGTGGAAGAGGGTCAGCCACAAGCCCCGCCCCTTCTGTAAGAGAGGGCAGGACCTCTGTGAGAGAGAGAATAAACACCGGCTCACAGGCAGATGGAGGAAGTTCCTCGGGATCGGCCTCAGGAATCACCTGCATGGAATATAGAAATCATGGTTTGGGTAAAAATATGAATATTTGTAATCAGAATCAGAGCTTCACCGTTACAGTATGGGTTGGAGTTTCTCCTTTCGGCTCACAGATGACGTGAGCGCCCTCCTCTGGCTGCCAAATATCAGTACAAGCGTTTACAGGAGCAGGTTTCTCATTGGGAACTGTCAATAAAAATAAATAGTAAAAATATTAGTTTCTCTGTTTATTAAGCTTTAACACTATGTTAGCATAAGAGCTATATTAAAGGTCATCATTAAATCCATAGCATTTAAATTACTATATAAAACATTTCAGCTTTACATGAAAACTTTAACACATTCAGGTGATACATTATGAAAAATCCTGTGTTTATTTTTTTAATTAAAAACATTTTATAACAGTATTTTAAATGTTGCAGTCCAGAAAGATGTGCTTAATTCAAAGATAATAAAAATCAATATTATTAATTAATAATAATCAACCCATAAATGAAAAATTGATTTGTTTAAAATAAAATTACAATTAATTAGCAAACCCTTAATAATCAACCCATTCTTTAAATTATCTCATTTACTTCTACCTCCTGTATTGCAAACCATCACTTTTCTTCTATCCATTCGTCTCCTCACCTGCTGGAAGGTTCTGAGTGATGTGTGTAACAGTGTGTGTGGTTCTGACATTCTGCACCAGGTTAGGTTTGGGTTTGGGCCCTCGACACCTTCTGACTGACTGAGAGGGTTTCACAGAGCACTCAGAACCTGAAGAACTTGGGATAGACTCACTGCAGCACACACACACACACACACACACACACACACACACACACACACACACACACACACACACACACGCATACACACGCGCACACAAATAATTTAGTTTAAACCAAAAGTAATATCTTTTGTATAGGAAGCAAATAAAATGTTTTAAATTGTAGACATTTCCATGGAATTCGCTCGACAATGACAGAGTATGGATTACTTAATACGGTTCGAATTGTAGATATTTTCTGAACGTACCTGTGTGCTTCTTGCGTTTCTTCCCCCATTACTCCATCCTCTATCTTTTTCTCTAGTGACACTACAGAGCTACAATCTTCTCTTCTGTCTTTTTCTTGTTCTTCACTGATTTCTGAGAGGTGTTCCTCAGGTTCTGGATGAGAAGGTGCCTTAGGAGTTGATAAGTGGGACTCCACTGCTTCTTCATCACCCTTCACTGGAGCGCTGATTTTTTCTGAAGAACTGGCGAGTGCTTCTGCAGGTTCCTTTATTGTGGTTCTGGAGACTTTTCTCATGTTGGATTTGTGTTTGGGCAGAAGGTTCCTCTGTGTCTTCGAATATGTTGGTTCTGGAGCACTGATGCTTAAAGTTTCTGGTTGGATTTCAATAGAGGGATCTGAACTTTCCTGAGAGCTGATTGGTTCTGCCGTAGAGGCGGAGTCATGCGAAGGAGTCGGCGTTATAGTTTTATCTGCTGTAATGACTGGATCGGTTTCAGAGGCAGGGTCAGAGGTCACAACACAAGGTTCAAACTCAGTCTGGGATTGATCCATCGTTTCCACAAGAACTTCTTCATGGACATGGCTTGATGAATCTTCGACAATGATGATATCACCTAGGGGAAGAAAAAAAATAACATGATTATTTAATACGGGGTTGTTAGGCCACGCCCCCTTCTATTTAAAGCACCAGTGCGCTTGTGTTTGTGTGTTTCAGGTTTACAGGAGAAGACCTTAATCCAGGAATTAACAGGCACAGAGGCCACACCTCCCCCACTGAAACTAATTGGCACAGAGGCCAATCACCACTGGCTCTAACTAACATAGTGACTAAAGAGCTCTTGCCTGTACTGGATGGTTCTCCAGACTGGGTGATGTGAGCAGAATGCCCGATGGTCAGCAGAGTCCTCGCTGCTTCTTCAGACACTGAAAAACAAAGGTTTTTTTTAAAACACAGAATAAAACCGTATGAACAGCTGAAGCTTTAAAGGGGAAAATATGAAGATAAATAATTGTTTTTTAAACTTGAGATTTTTACCTTCCATGTGGTCCGGAGTCAGAAATTCGATCACATCCTGAAATATTAAACACCAGAAGAATAATATTAATTTGAGTAATTATATAACATAAAGACTGGGTGCTGCAGTGTACAGAAGAGCTTTCAATCTGTTTGCTCGCTCGTGATAATGATCTCACATCCGATTATTAACTATTTTACCACTTCAAAGCGACCGGAGTTTCAAATTTCTTCTGGTTTATAAAACTGTTTTTATCATGGTGAAGGTTTTTATTTCCAGACACTTACGACGAGCAGGTTGAGCTGATGCTCGCAGGGGACAGAGCCCATGGGGGCCAACGCCCTCTCACAGGACGACTCAGGACACACGGCATTCTGGGAAATTCCCAAGATGTCAGGAACGTTTACTGAGATGTCCAGCTGATGGGTCATGGATGGGAGAACAGGGGAGAGAAGAGAAGAGAAGAGAAGAGAAGAGAAGAGAAGAGAAGAGAAGAGAAGAGAAGAGAAGAGAAGAGAAGAGAAGAGAAGAGAAGATGAAAGGAAAGGAAAGGAAAGGTAAGGAAAAGAAATGAGATTAAAGAAGAGGAAAGGAGCGAGGAGAATGAACGGAGAGTAGAGGAGAAGAAAAGAGAGAAGAGATGAAAGAGGATATGAGGAGAGAAGGAGAGGGGAGGGGAGTAATGGGTAAAGCATGCATTAATAACTATACCTGATAAAAACATAAATAATGAATAAATAAAGAATGTTGTAGGTAATATTTAATTATAAACAAAGATTTAAAAAATAAAAAATATGAATGAGTTATGAATATGCATGGGATTGGCATGAAGGGTGAACTGGCAGTCAACACACACACACACACACACACACACACACACACACACACACACACACACACACACACACACACACACACCTCCTCCATGGTTTCCTCCACATCAGCCTGGACCACAGTGACAGAGCGCAGTCCCATAGGAACGAAGGCCTGGTTTTCTTCCTCCACGTTGGTAAAATCGTTTTCTTCATCCTGATATGTTCCGTATTCCTCCTCTTCATCCTCAGTCGGAGAGGCACGCAACGTAACCAGTCTGGATTTACCCCTGCGTGGGACATGCACCGATCTGCCCACGTTACGCTGAGAGCCCCGACACCAAACGTCAGGTGGATAAGGGAGAGGAGGGAGCTGCTCCTCTTCCTCATCATCCTCTTCATCTGCTGTTGCACGGATCATGTGCTGAGAGAGTTTGGGGATCCGACCCGACCTGAGAGCGTTCACAGAACAGGAACAAAAGGTCCACTTTATAACATGGACCCGATTATGTACTCGTTACAGTTGCATTGTGGGTACCGTACCTCGTGGGCTTGTTGAGGATGTGCTCCTGAATGGTGGTGAGATCAGGCTCTTCCTCGTCCTCAGAATCCTGCAAGCCACCGAAAATGACATCAGCAGTGTGTTTCTTCCTCTCCCACACCGAGGCTGAAGGAGTCTGGATCGAGTTTGGGTTCAAAACATTTATAAATAATTCTTCATTTTTTATCCCAACCCAATCCAGACATTTATTCATTAATCTGTCAATCCACCAATCCATCAAAACAATAATCAATAAATACATCTACCTATCCTTCCAAATTTCTACCACCCATCAGCCCACGTATCCATCCACCTTCCTATTTATCAATCCGTCAGTCTACCCATACCCATCTACCCATCCATCTATTAATCTGCCCATCTACACATGTACCCTCCCATCCGATAATGTCCATTTTTACATCCATCCATCTACACATTTATTACCCATGGATCCATCCATCCATTACCAGTTTGTTTATCCATCTATCCATTCGTCTAGCCATCCAGTAATCTACCCATCCATCCATCTTCTGTTCTGTCAAAACCTTGTAGATTAACTGAATTATGGACAATATGAAAACACCTATGATCCTGATCAATACTGAAATGTTGCAGTGTAAAAAGTGTATAAAAGGTAAATATGAAGATGAAGTCATACGTCTGAGTCAGACTCCTTGGTGTTCTTCTCCCTGCCTAAAGTGTGTGTGTCCTCAGCTTTTCTCTGCAACACAGGGCTTCTTTTCCTCCACCTCTGCACTGGTTTAAAACCTAAACTCTCTGTGTCCTCTTCTGCAGAGTTCAACCTGGACACACACACACACACACACACACACACACACACACACAGGTAATGTATGAGGGTACAGATGTGAGGGTGCAGGTGTAAGGGGGCAGGTGTGAGGGTATGAGTATGCAGGTGTGGGGGTGCAGGTGTGAGTGAGTGTGCAGGTGTGAGTGTGCAGGTGTGAGTGAGGGTGTAGGTGTGTGTACTCCTACCCAATAACAGCTGACGGCTCTTCATTAGCGATTTTCTCAGCCTCCTCCTCTACTTCATCTTCAGCTACAGATAAAGCAAACAGACACATTACATGCTGCTCTACAAACAGGTAGACAGGATGAAGGACAGACAGGTAAAAGGAAATGGATAGACAGATAGAAGGAAAGGGATAGACAGATAGAAGGAAAGGGATAGACAGGTAGAAGGAAAGGGATAGACAGGTAGAAGGAAGACGATGTTGTAACGTCTCTCACACCTGATTGGTTTGCATGTTTACTTCTCTGTGACGCTCCTGCTCTCTTTTTCTTCGAAGCAGCACTGCTCCCTCCATCATCACACACATTTTCTTTCTCTTTCTCTCCATCAATTGTGTCGCTACCTGAGCTCCCATCCTCCTCAGAGTCTGATGAATAGATCTTCCTCTTCCTCTCTGTATTGAGAGAGAGACAGACTGTCAGGACAAACCTGAAAAAGTGGATTAGAGAACAATAGAGAGGAAAAAAGAGCAGAGAAACGTGGAACTGGCCTCTTGGTCTCCGGCAGGGAACCTTTTTGTCCATTTGAGAGGTGCGCTTCTTCTTCTTGCGTCTCTCTTCTTCGTCTTTGAGGATCTGCGCCAGGAGCTTGTTGAAGAAATCGAGATCCAGGCGCCGTTTCTCCTCTGAAACCAAACAGATTCTAATAATAATCACACATTTAAGTCACATAGTGTCAAAGGCCACAGATAAGAGGGTACAGGTATGAGGGGTACAGTTATGAGGGTACAGGTATGAGGGTAAAGATATGAGGGGTACAGTTATGAGGGTACAGGTATGAGGGGTACAGTTATGAGGGGTACAGGTATGAGGGGTACAGGTATGAGGGGTAGAGGTATGAGGGGTACAGTTATGAGGGTACAGGTATGAGGGGTACAGTTATTAGGGTACAGGTATGAGGGGTACAGGTATGAGGGGTACAGGTATGAGGGGTACAGGTATGAGGGTACAGGTATAGGGGGTACAGTTATGAGGGGTACAGGTATGAGGGGTACAGGTATGAGGGGTACAGGTATGAGGGGTACAGGTATGAGGGGTAGAGGTATAGGGGGTACAGTTATGAGGGGTAGAGGTATGAGGGTACAGGTATGAGGGTAAAGATATGAGGGGTACAGGTATGCGAATACGGGGATGAAAGGTACAGATATGAGGGTACAGATATGAGGGTACAGGTATGAGGGTACAGGGATGAGGGTACAGGGATGAGGGTACAGGGATGAGGGGTACTGGTATGAGTGGTATGAGGGTACGGGTATAAGGGTACGGGAATGAGGGGTACGGGTATGAGAGGTATGAGGGTACGGGTATGAGGGGTACAGGTATAAGGGGTACAGGTATGAGTGGTATGAGGGTACGGGTATGAGGGGTACAGTTATGAGGGGTACAGGTATGAGGGGTACAGGTATGAGGGGTACAGGTATGAGGGGTACAGGTATGAGGGGTACAGGTATGAGGGGTACAGTTATGAGGGTACAGGTATGAGGGGTACAGGTATGAGGGGTAGAGGTATGAGGGGTACAGTTATGAGGGGTAGAGGTATGAGGGTACAGGTATGAGGGTAAAGATATGAGGGGTACAGGTATAAGAATACGGGGATGAAAGGTACTGATATGAGAGTACAGATATGAGGGTACAGGTATGAGGGTACAGGGATGAGGGTACAGGGATGAGGGTACAGGGATGAGGGGTACAGGGATGAGGGGTACAGGGATGAGGGGTATGAGGGGTACAGGTATGAGGGGTACTGGTATGAGTGGTATGAGGGTACGGGAATGAGGGTACGGGAATGAGGGGTACGGGTATGAGGGGTATGAGGGTACGGGTATGAGGGGTACAGGTATGAGTGGTATGAGGGTACGGGAATGAGGGTACAGGTATGAGGGGTATGAGGGTACAGGTATGAGGGGTACAGGTATGAGTGGTATGAGGGTACGGGAATGAGGGTACAGGTATGAGGGGTATGAGGGTACGGGAATGAGGGGTACAGGTATGAGGGGTATGAGGGTACGGGAATGAGGGGTACAGGTATGAGGGTACAGGTATGAGGGGTACAGGTATGAGGGGTACAGGTATGAGGGGTACAGGTATGAGACAATCAATAGTCGATCAGAGAGAAGTGATGAAAAGGGGTTTGTATGTTGCTGATCACTTACTGAATGCTTTGTCTATTCTCCAGGAGTTTGCTCTTTCCTCCTTTTTAAACTTGTTCTAAAAGAAGAAAATAAAAGAAGAAAGAAGAAGTAAAATAAGTCCTCAGGTGAAATAATAACGGCACCGTAACAGCGAGAGGTAACAGCTGCACTGTTGTCGAAAGAAGAAAATAAAATTTAATATTTATTTATTTATTAGATATCTAACCTGTACTAAACCTGCAGTTCAGAGCAAAATAAATCCGTGCAGCACGTTTTCATTCATACCTTAATCTCTACTCGAGCGCGATGTGGAAAGAGCTGCCCGATCATGGAGAAGTCCGTCCCCACCATGCTAATGGCCAAGAAGAACATGTCCGTCTCTGAAAAAAACACAAACTTTATGTATAAGTGAGAAAATGACACATCCTGAATGATAAATGGATCTGGTGATGTTTGTGTTCACACCTCGGATGGACCAGGGTTTCGTGTAAGTGCCTTTCCTGAAGCTGGAGTAGGTGGTGGTGGAGCCACGCTCGAATATTGGATCTCTGTCCTCCATCGGATTCGGTCCCTTCATCCTCTGCACTCGTACAGTTAAACTACACACACACACACACACACACACACACACACACACACACACAAACAAACACACACAAACACACACAAACACACACAAACACACACTCTCTCTCTGTCTTTCTCTGGAATTTCTGTCTTTCTCTGAATTGTGGATTGTGAATGTTCAGTAAAAGCTTTCTTACCTTTCCTCATCTATGATGAGAGATCCATCCTCTGCGACCTTTACTCTCGGAGCCAGCATAGGTTCATCCTCCTCTCCTCCTTGCTCCTCGTCTTCCTCCTGCTCCACTGCATTCTGTTCTGTTGTGGACTGTACAGCTGCACTGGAGAGAAGATTCCTTATATTCAGATATTTGCTCTGATCTCAGGTACTTTATGAGGAACTCTAATCCTCCGAGCTCTGATTTGACAGAAAGATATCTAGGCTCAGTAAAAGATGTTGCACAGAAACACTTACACTGCTTTTGGAGAAGAAGGAAAATCCGTCTCGGCTCTCTGCTCGTCTTCAGTGTGCGACCTGCAAAGAACGAGAGCAGAGAAAAGACAGCAGCTGAGACCAAATAAAGCAGAAGACTAAGTTTTGCTTGGCTCCTACAGAAGGAGGTGTGGCCTGTGTTTCTATCAATCTTAATGAAGGCCTGTGTGGTTTAGGGGGCGTGGCTTTAGTATCTGTTATTTTCCATTAAAAAAAGCATAGCCAGTATGTCTATAAGTCACAACAAAAAGGGGCGTGGCCTCAGTGAGCCACAGCACTCTTACTTCATTGGGTTAGTAGATGGAAGGTAGTAGATGAGGTCTCTCATGGTCATTTTAGTGTGATCTTTTGTGCTTTTTATTTCACTCCCTCCAGTCTGTGGTCTCTGCTGCTTTTCCTTCTGCTGTAAGAAAAAATAAATAAATAAAATTGACATTAAAAAAAAAAAAAAAGTGTCTCGACAAACCGTAACACAAACTCGCTGTAGAAACAGAAAGACGAACAGACAAACACTTACCTTTTGTTTATTCATCTCTTTCTTGAGAAGCTCTCTGAGTTTTTTGGCCCTCGCTAACCTGAGGCGGTCCGCTGGGTCGTTCAGGGTCCTCAGGGCCTGGGGGACGTGCTGCTCTGGCTTCTTACTGCTCCCTGAAGACTTAAAGTCACTTCCATCCTGGATGACAGGTTTATTCTGTGACTTGGAAACAGGTGCTGGATCAGACTGAGAGGATTCTGCTGGATCCTGATTGCCTGGTGATGTTTCTACGCTGTCCTGAGTCGGAGTTACAAATTTGGGTTTCTTCCGCTTTGGTTTGCCGTCTGATTTGGCGATAGGACCAGGGGGCAGCTCTGGGGTACATTCTGGGGCAGATAAGGTTTTCTCAGGGGTAGGTTCTGTAGTATTTACAGCCTCATTGAGAAATGTAGAGGACCTTGAAGTGTTGTTGCTGGATAAAGAGGGCAGTTTAGGAGCAGGAGATCGAAGTGATTTGGTGGAGACAGAAAGCAGTTCAGGTGCAGATTCCTGATTATCATCAAGGGAATTGAGAGGGGAAACAGGGGGTATTTTAGGGGTAGATTTAGGTCCAACTGGAGATTTAGAGTGCTTAGAGGAGGTGAGGGAGGAGGATGGAGTACTTCTGGGTTTACTGAGGTTGGGCAGGACACTAAAACGTTTTCTCCTCGTAGATAAAGATACAGCGGATGCTCTTTGGTCTGACACGTCCCTTTAAAATTAAACCAATCAATATATAAACAAATAAATAATCTAATCAATCAATCAACACATCAGAGACACATCTAGTGATGAAAAGATTTAACCTGAACATCCAAAGTTCTAAAACAAAAATGCTTCCCAAATATAATCGAGCAGAATTTACAATCAATATTATTATAATACATTCAATTAAAGATAAAGACATGTAATGATTTTAGTATTAATTAGCCATTTTTAATTATGTGTACAGTAATTACATTAATGACTGATAACTGCTCAGTAACTCACACTGCAGTTACACTGAGATCTGACTGGTCGGTCGCATCCCCGTTCTGGCTTCCTGCGTTTTCGCTCGTCTCCGCAGCCAGAACAGTACAATCGGCTTTGACCTCTGGGGCGACCTTCTGACCTCCAGCTTTGACCCCTGCATCATTACTGACCTCAGCGGGAGTCTCGCTTTCCTGGGGAGTTTCCCGAGACGTTGCTGCCGATCTGCCCACCGGCTTCACGTTGGGCCGCACGCTGATCCTCGACCTGCGAATCATCTTTACCTGCTGTAAAATAAATATGAAAGTAAAAACGGTGTGTAAATTCCAAATAAATACAAAGTGTTTTCAATTTAAAAAAATACATTTTAAAAAGTGCTGGCTAGGATAAAAACTAAACTTCTCTGGAAAAAGATTTTAACTTTCCATTGCAAATAGTAACAAGATAATTGTTCTTTTTTATTTTTATGATTATTATTTGATTAAAAATTCACACAATAATCAGCAATTTCACTTCACAACCTTCAGCGGCTACTGTCCTGCCGTACAAATCTGATCAGATGAATTCAGAGTTGAATGGATGAAACCGTAAACCGCCTAAATATTATCACGATATTAGGATCGCGATATTAACGATAATCGCTCACACTCTCACGTGCAGCCATACAGACTATTTAGAAATATATGGAGATAAAAGCGTAACATAATAAACCATTAACCACCAGGCAGTCACCAAATATTACATAGAATTATAATAACAGCACATTCAGTTTATTTAATAACGAATCTTTATATACTGTTAATTCTATGAATAAAATAACGCTACCTCATTAGTTAGCTACATATCGGCTAAGCTACTTCTTAAAAAAACAAAGTAATATTTTAAAGAAAAAAACAGTAATAACCGAACCAACATTGTTTATAAATATATAAAATAAATCAATGCTTACTTTATGATAAATGTTATTCTGTTATATCCATGTTATGACAGATTTGGGAAAAAAAAAAAGCATGAGGATTACAGCACTTTTCGACAGCAGTGACGGAAACCGGTGTTTGGATACGTCATTTCCGGTTTAAGTGCAGCTAACGGTATTTTTATTTATATAATTTGTGTAATTATTCTATTTGTATTTTTTAATATACTTATATAATATTTATTTATCATATATGTATAAACCCATCAAAATAACGAGAAAATTCGAAAGTTTTCAAAACAGACAACCGGAAAACAGCTCTGAAATGTCGCCGTTTCCGGTTTGTGAGCCATGTCTGGGTGTCCGTCTTCTCCCGGTGCTGTAACAGACTCCTGCGCTCCGGTTTCGGGTGAGGTTTTGGCGCAGGAGGAAGAACCGCAGGGTTTTGCGGATTTATCCGAGCTGCCTGTAGAAGTGAGTGAGAGGAGACCGACTTGTTCACGATGCTGGTGAGCGCCTTCTTATTTATTATTGTTAGCTCTGAGGCTAGCTAGCTCATTGACTAGCATGTCACAGTCACCTGAGTCCAGGTGTGTGTTTAATCACTGAACCCCAAGGCTGCAGAAGAGGCGTAGAGCTTTTTCAGATGCTGTAAAAATATAAAAACAAAACGGTCGTTACAGTTGGAAAGCAAAATTATTTATTACCGCAATTTATTATTGTTGGACTTAAACAGTTTACATTTAAAAAACTTTTAGATAACAGATTAAATAACAAATACAATCTATAAAAATAGAAATGACTTACATTTATGTCATGTTGAGCAGTTGAGGGTTAAGGGCCTTGCTCAGGGGCCCAGCAGTGGTAGTTTGGTGGTGCTGAGATTTGAACATATGATCAGACGTCGAAAGCTTTAAGCACCTTAAAAATTAGATGTTTTTTTGTTCCTAGTCGTCCGGTGAAGGTGTGTCTGTGTCCGTTCCTCCCCCCCGAGCCTCTGGACGTCTCCACCTGCCTGTATATTGTTCAGCATCCTGCAGAGGTCAGGGCTTTTCCCCGTCACAATCCACCGATTTATTTACGCCCATGTGTTTTTTTCCCCTCTTATTAAACTCAAAACCCTTCTTGTGGTTTATTTGGTATCGCACCTGTTTCATGTTGCTCCGCCCCTTTAGGAGAGCCGAGTGCTGCGTACTGTCCCCCTGCTGGCCGCTTGCTTACCTAAAGGCAAGTGTAATGTCCTGATAGGGAGACGCTTCAGTGAAGAAAGGTACGTCTTCTCATGCTCTTCCTCTCTGTCGTTACGATGCAAATGAATCCTGAAACTCCGCCTCCTCTCAGACACGCCGAGTTAGCGGCCGTGTGCAGGGACGCACACACGCTGGTCCTATATCCCGGCTCAGACGCCGTGAACCTGGAGGACATGGACGTGGACTTCGCCACGACTCCCCACAACGTCGTCATTATAGACGGGACGTGGAGTCAAGCCAAGGACATGTTTCTCAGAAACACCCTGCTCCACTTACCCAAACAGGTACGGCCTCCTCACACCACGCCTGTGTATCGGACGTTGTTTTATTATTAATGGCGTTTGTGCATGTTTTTTGTAGGTGCAGTTAAATAGCGCCCCCTCCAGTCAGTACGTGATCCGCACTCAGCCCAACAACATGTGCCTGTCCACACTCGAGTGTGCTGCTGTCACTCTGTCGATCATGGAGAAGAACCAGGCCATCCAGGAGGTGGGTGGGGAATAAAACGCAGCTGAAGGATCAGCATGTTCTCAACAAATCCTTGAGGTTCTGCTTCCTGTGTTCCTCAGGTTCTCCTGAGGCCTCTGCGAGCTCTGTGTTCGTTCCAGCTGCAGCACGGTGCTCAGGTCCATCACAGCAAAGAACACCTGCTGAAGAGCGGCCTGTACGACAAACCACTGCCCAAAAACAAGCGCAAGATCAAGAGGATGCAGAAACTCATTACCAACCAGGACGTGTGACAAGACAGGAAATCAGACTGTCTGATAACGGCCAGATTTGACTGTGACGTCCGAATGTTAATCTGCAATATCGGACAATATGACTACGACTACAACACGTCCAGTATGTCGGACAGTGAGACTACTGCACATCAGACTGTCTGACTACAGCTAAGACATTCATCTGTTCGATTACAACCCAGTACAACCTGCCGGATCCAGGACGTTTACTTGCGTTGTTTTTTGTTTTGTTTTGTTTGTGAGATGTTGAGGAACATTGGTTTACTGCTGGAACACTAAACTACATCCTGAACTGCTGGAAACATCTGCATTTGAAGTAAAATGCTGCAGAAGGTCTACGGAAGGATTTCAGTACCTCTGATAACTGAGATCGGACTTCACTGCTGCCTCATCGTCGTGTTTTCCTGCAGCAGTGAAGGAGCACAGTGATGTATCAGTGATGTATCAGTTCTGTCTGTACGAAGGTTCAATCTTTTCCTGAACAGTATGTTCTCGGTTCTGACACCAGCTGCTCTTAATCTCACTCAGTCTGCTGCTTCTGAGTTCTTATCCACTGCTGCCGTCTTGACGTCTTACAGACACCTTTTTGTGTAGAATTTAACATCGTTATAGTGAATTTTCCTCGAATAAATTATTTTATAAAGATTTGAGTTGTTTTGTCGATGATGGTTTACAAAAATACACACACATTACTTTTTTCTTTCGGCTGCTCCCATTAGGGGGCGCCACAGCGGATCATCCGTCTCCACACCCCCCCCTGTCCTCTACATCTGCCTCTTTCACATCAACTACCTGCATGTCTTCTCTCACCACATCCATGAACCTCCTCCTTGGTCTTCCTCTTTTCCTCCTTCCTGGTGTCTCCATCCTCAGCATTCTCCTACTGATATACCCCATGTCCCTCCTCTGCACATGTCCAAACCCTCTCAATCTCACCTCCCTTACCTTGTCTCCAAAATGTCTCACATGCGCTGTCCCTCTAATAAACTAATTTCTAATCCTGTCCATAACCCAAACACACAATGCAACTCCTTCTGACCTTCTATATACTTCTCCATCAACATTCTCAAAGCAATACTGCATCTGTATCAATAATGATAATAAAAATAACTGAGTATTTTGAACAATTGGAGATTTATTTACTTTTGTTTAAATGTATTTATTTATTTACTAATTTAGATATTTGTATTCTCTGTGCTGCTCAGAATAACGGATAGCTCCTCGTTTCTCTCTCCCTCTTGTGGACAGACGCGGTGTTGCAGTTTGTTCCGGTTATCAAAAACCATCCGACGAATCTTTTGACCAATCAGCTTTTACATTGTTATAACATACGTTACGACGAGCGAATCAGCAACCAGGACGTGCTTTGGTGGGCGGGACTTTAAATTCTGATTGGTCTTTGGATCAACTGACGGAAAAAATGAGGAATCGTTCTGTGATTAATTCGTGTGTTTAATTTAGTTGTATTTTTGGGATATTAAACGGAAAGGAAAGAAAGAGGATTTTTCAGGATTATCCGGAATAAAGGTCTGTAAGTGAATGTTAGTTCGGATTCGTTTGTTTATCGCTCGGATTTGATTCATACAAACGATTCATTTGGATCATTTAAATAATGACTGATTTAGTTCATTTTTCTGCTTTTAATTTATTCTGAACTCATGAAACTCCTCCATCATGTGCTGAAATGGAGGGAAGTGAATGTTTCAGGTGTGTTTAAGAAGATAATATAATAAAATTGATATTAAATATGAGATTACAGCATTACATAAGCAGGAGGAAAGTCCAGGGTGAAGGTCAGGATGTTCCTGTGTGTTCCTCTGTTCTTTATTTATCTTCACTGAAACGTTTTTTTTTCTCAGGATTATGATGGGCAGTCTGCCGGACGTCTCTGAGCTGAGGACACGGCTGGAGAACACTCTGATATCTTACCATCATCTGGAGGAGAAGGAGTGGAGTGTGGCAAAGAAATCGGTTTGTAGAAGAAGAATATTGACACCATTTGACGTGTCGATTTTCCTGATTTGTATGTTTTTTTCTGGATTTCTGTCGCCCCACGTCACCGCATCTTTATTTTTCTATGCAGTGAATTTCGGATTAAAGAAGGAATAAAACGTTTGATCTGTTCAGTCAGAGAGACGAGTCAGTTCCTGTTCTCACTTATGTTATAGCAGCTGTAAATATATAGCTAATTCTATAGATCATTATATTTCTTATTGTCAGAGAGAGAGAAGGTTGGATGGTGTGGAGATGTGAAGCAGGATGTAGATAGGATCAGTAAGGAGGAAGTGAGAGCAGCGATTAAGAGGATGAAGAGTGGAAAGTCGGTTGGACCAGATGACATACCGGTAGAAGCGTGGAGATGTTTAGGAGAGATGGCAGTGGAGTTTTTAACCAGATTGTTTAACAGGATTCTGGAAGGGGAGAGGATGCCTGAGGAATGGAGAAGGAGTGTGCTGGTACTGATCTTTAAGAATAAGGGAGATGTGCAGACCTGCAGTAACTACAGGGGAATTAAGTTGATCAGTCACACCATGAAGTTATGGGAAAGAGTAGTGGAAGCCAGGCTGAGAGAAGAGGTGACCATCTGTGAGCAACAGTATGGTTTCATGCCGAGGAAGAGCACCACAGAGGCATTATTTGCTTTGAGAATGTTGATGGAGAAGTATCGAGAAGGACAGAAGAAGTTGCATTGTGTGTTTGTGGATTTAGAGAAAGCGTACGACAGGGTGGAGAGAGGAGTTGTGGTATTGTATGAGGAAGTCAGGTGTGTCAGAGAAGTATGTGAGGGTGGTGCAGGACATGTATGAGGACAGTGTGAAAGGGAAAGTTTATGGAGCAGGAGGAACAGGGGGGTATGGAGACAGATGATCGCTGTGGTGCCCCCTAATGGTAGAAGCCAGAAGATGAAGAAGACTCTTATTTTTTTTTGCCTTTTTCCTCCTCTTTTTTTAATTTAATGAAACATAAAAGTTCCAGAGAAACTTCTGTCCTAAAAATGCCAGAAAATGTGCAAAAAAAGTTATAGTTAATTTATAAATTAATGACTAATGTATGTTTTCCTCCACAGAAAGATGTCACTGTTTGGAGGAAACCTTCATCGGAGTTCAGCGGCTTCCTGTGAGTTCTTCTGTCCCTCCCACAACAGTGTAGACTCCACCCACAACCCTTTAAATTCTCCCCACAACAACATCGAATTTACTAACTATACTAACGAGCGACTGTATTTGCAGTTGCATTTTCCATATGTGGACGCATAAATTGTGATATAATCTAAACACAATTACAAATCTTTTATTACAGTTTGATCGTAAATACAATTTGCAATTTCTTTTGAATATTGTCCGTAATATCCTTCCATAATTTACACTATTGATCCTCACCAATACAAAATCCACCCTGCCTACGAAACAACCGATCCTCACCCTCTCAAGTATCAATCTCCACCCACTACACTATAAATCTCCGCCCACTACACTATCAATCTCAGCCCACTACACTATCAATCTCCACCCACTACACTATAAATCCCCGCCCACTACACTATCAATCCCTGCCCACTACAGCATCAATCCCCGCCCACTACACTATCAATCCCCGCCCACTACACTATCAATCCCCGCCCACTACACTATCAATCCCTGCCCACTACACTATAAATCCCCGCCCACTACACTATCAATCCCTGCCCACTACAGCATCAATCCCTGCCCACTACACTATCAATCCCCGCCCACTACACTATCAATCTCCGCCCACTACACTATCAATCTCCACCCACTACACTATCAATCCCCGCCCACTACAGCATCAATCCCTGCCCACTACAGCATCAATATTTGCCCACTACACTATCAATCCCCGCCCACTACACTATCAATCCCCGCCCACTACACTATCAATCCCCGCCCACTACACTATCAATCCCCGCCCACTACACTATCAATCTCCACCCACTACACTATCAATCCCTGCCCACTACAGCATCAATCCCTGCCCACTACACTATCAATCCCCGCCCACTACACTATCAATCTCCGCCCACTACACTATCAATCTCCACCCACTACACTATCAATCCCCGCCCACTACAGCATCAATCCCTGCCCACTACAGCATCAATATTTGCCCACTACACTATCAATCCCCGCCCACTACACTATCAATCCCCGCCCACTACACTATCAATCCCCGCCCACTACACTATCAATCTCCACCCACTACACTATCAATCCCCGCCCACTACACTATCAATCCCTGCCCACTACACTATCTGGTATTTGGCACTAATTATAATAATAATGTAAACAGGATTATTTGCTCGATAAACACACACTTTGTGTGCAGGTATAAGGTTGAGGGATTGGTGACGGAGGAGCCGTGCAGGATTATGGACTACATTCGCCCTGGTCCATACCGGTTACAGTGGGACAGTCTGATGACCTCCATGGACATCGTAGAGACTCTGGACAAGGTAGAAAAAAATCATTTACAGCAGAGATTCACTTCTCTGAGTGATATAGAACTACTGAAAGATGAGTGTGTGTGTGTGTGTGTGTGTGTGTGTGTGTGTGTGTGTGTGTATTGCAGGCGTGCTGTGTGATGCGCTATACCACTGCAGGACAGCTGTGGAACATCATCGCTCCTCGAGAGTTTGTAGATTTCTCCTACACCACTGAGTATCAGAGCGGCCTCCTGTCCTGCGGTGAGACGCGTTTACGCTTCAACACTGGACCTGCAACCACACTGATCATGTAACTGACACGCCCTTTTTCTCCAATTGGCTGGTGTGTGTGTGTGTGTGTGTGTGTGTGTGTGTGTGTGTGTGTGTGTGTAGGTGTGAGTGTGGAGTGTGAGCAGCAGGAGCAGAGCTGTGTGAAAGGTTATAATCACCCATGCGGTTGGTTCTGTGTTCCTGTTGATGGTGCTAAGGATGACAGCGCCCCCTGCAGTCTGCTCAATGGTTATATCCAGACCGACCTCAGGGGCAAAATCCCGCAGTCTGCGGTGGACATCGCCATGGCAACTTCGCTCATTAACTTCTACTCTGACCTCAGTAAAGCCCTCACAACCTAGCCGTGTTTTAGATAGATAGATAGATAGATAGATAGATAGATAGATAGATAGATAGATAGATAGATAGACAGACAGACAGACAGACAGACAGACAGACAGACAGACAGACAGACAGACAGACAGACAGATAGATAGATAGATAACCAGCCAACAGACAGACAAACAGTTTGATATAAAGTGATGTAGTCTAGAGGTCGACCGTTGGATTTTACTGATAACGATATCTTTGTTGCATCGTTCTTTCCAATAACCGATTAATCAACTGATAACAAAAATAACACTCCATGTAAAATATTACTGAACTTTATGTAAAAAAAAAAAACAATATTAAATTTTGAAAATATGCCAAATGGAATAAATATGAATATAATTAATAAATTATGAATAATAAATATAGCGTTCTCCTTGCAGCACGCACACTTACACACGTGTAAAAACAAACAGCACGTAGTGTCAGTGATTCGCCTCTAGAGGCCGCTAGATCAACTATCGGTGCCAATTAATCAACAAAACCAATTAATAGGTTGATCTTTAATTTATAGGGTGAAAAATCATCGACTTTAGATTGTTCTGTCACACACGATCAGAAAGCGATATATCGTCCCGGCCCTACATCAAAGCATTTTTAAGCATAAATCAGTTTTTTTTCTAAACTTCTATCACATTAGCACTAGTGTATGAGTGTAATTCCAGTTTGTGTGCATAAAGAAACCTATATTTCAGGTCATTTATGTTTTCATATGTACATAAAAAGCATGATGCACGTGAGTAAAAAACATTCATCACGTTACTTGAAAATGTTTTGCGCACGAGATCTCAGGAGATATTTTATGTCTGATTATAAATGTAGGGTTTTGGTGCTGATATTCAGAAAATGCTACATATAGATTTTGTCTAAAGGACAAAAATCACTCGTTCATATCAAAAAAATCTGATGCTCTTCATTTTCACCAGATTTTTAAATGTGTGGTGCCAATATTTACTGTTCTGTGGTAGTTTTTTTTATATTTTAATATCGTGAAGAATGTTTGTAATTTGTTGTGAATTAGATGAAGGGAAATGTGATATTTTATGAAACAAGGGATCTGCTCTCTGTTTATGATGATGATGATTATTATTCTTGTTATTATTATTATTATTATTATTATTATTAAAACTGTGTGTGAGAAAACAGTGTGTGTTCCTGCTCTTTTCCATCATATCTCACTATTAATGCACTGATTTTATACAGTGTTTCCTGCATGACAGGTATCTACACATGAGCTATTTTTTCTTTTCCTTTTTAAATCCGTTAGAAATCAAACTTTAATAAAGTCTTGTCGTATCCTGGAGACTTCAGACATGGAATCTGAAAAGAAACATTACAACTTCTTAAACTCTTAAAAACAGGAACTTCACAGAAACTTTTTTTTTCTTCGCACTATATAAAACCTGTATTTTTAGGAACATTGATGTTCATAAATGTGTTTATTTTACAGTATTTCGTTCGCACGCATTCGCCGTGGCATCTTTTCGATAAACTTCTGCAGTGTCACATTTATTCTCGTCCAGAGTTGCAGTAATTGTTCACGAAGATCTTGTACTGATGATTGAGAGTCTGAGCGCAGCACAAAGTCTCCTCCAGCACATACCGAAGATTCTCAATGGCGTTAAGGCCTGGACTCTGTGGTGTTAAATCCATGTGTGAAAATGATCTCATGCTCCCTGAAGCACTCTTTCACAAGTTGAGCCTGATGAATCCTGGCTTTGTCATCTTGGAATTTGCCCGTGCCATCAGAGAAGAAAAAAAATTAAATGATGGAATAAGCTGGTCATTCAGTATATTCAGGTGGTCACCTGACCTCATTCTGAACCCAGACCTGACCAACTGCAGCTTCCCCAGATCACAGCACTGCCCCACAGGCTCGTACAGTGGGCACCAGGCATGATGGTGCAACATATATTTTATATAATGTAACTATATAAAATATATGTATATACACGAATGAGTGTGGCAGATATTGGAAGTACAAATTAAAGTGATTTAGTGATTGTCCTTAAAGTATCTATGTGCAGTGTGATGTGATATAAAGTTTTCAGCTGAAACATAATCATCCATGCAGTTATTATCCAATGGGAGGCTCTGAACTATTTGTTTAGTTAAATCCATCCATCCAGTTAAATCCAAATGTTTTTAATACCCTGAAACGTTTTTATTTCTGTTTTATTTTGTTTTGATTGAAATTAACATTTTAGAGGTCAAATTGAAATTTATGTACAGTTTAGGATCTTGATGGGGATTTAATGTTTTTTTTCAGAAAATAAAAAACTATTATTATTATTATTATTATTATTATTATTATTATTATTATTATTATTATTATTATTATTATTATTATTATGACTCATTTCTTTCTTTCTTTCTTTCTTTCTTTGTTTTATATTTTACACCTCTTTGGCCAGTAGATGGAGCCATTCACTTTTTTGTTCAAGTGTCGTCAAGGTCTGAAAAAAAAGAAGCAAAAACACACAAGAAAATGTTTCAATTTGTTTGGTTTTGTGTAAAAAGTATTTCCCAAAAAAAATCTATTTTAATGTAATATATTTAATAATTAATATAATAGTTGCATTATTGGCCGAAAAAGAATAAACTGTGGTTCCCATTTTTTATTTAAATAAACATATTTTTCGATCAACAAATAATCAGCAAAGAATAAATTACAATAATCCCTGAACTGAAAAGCGTTTATTACTGTGGATTTTATTATTATTCTTTTTAATTATTATTATAATTTTTTTTTTTTTTTTACAAAACCCCGCCTCCTACGTTTTGATTGGTTAGTAGGGCAGACTAACATTCGCTTTTTTGATTGGATAGTTTATGTGTCAGTCATGTAACTGCAGCCAATAGCAGCATGAGGATCTTGCAGTTCAGTTCGGATGGGAAATAAATAACGCGTTATAGATGGGATTTAAGCAGCAGCTAGCGGGAGCTAACGCGCTAACAGTTAAACATCTCTGAGCAGCGATAAACCCCCCAAACCCCACAGCAGACATGGATTCAGTTCACCGATAACTTTCAGGATTGAAGGAATTTTCCCCATAAACTAAAAGTTCGATCCTGAACACAACCATCTTGTTGTAAGTACAGTCAAGTTACACGAGAATTTCTGTAGCATCTATTTTAGTTATTAACAAATGTAACATTATGACACGTAATAATTTTAACAATTTATATTGCTGTTTGCACGTTTATTTTTAACCCATTCGGGAAATTAGTGGTTAAAGTGCTTCCTGGAATAGGAACTGACTAATAACTGGGCCGCAACCCAAATCGCGTTCTGCTTGGTATATAAGTGCACTACTTAGGGTGAGAACACAGCGGCAGTCACACCCTATCTAGTGCACTACGTCAACCGTGAGGCGTTATTTGGGA
>NC_139589.1:24879728-24882228 GCF_946808225.1 Silurus aristotelis
CGCCTCCGTCTCCGTAGTGTTGTGATGCGTCATGTTCACATAGCAGCAGCGGTGCTGAGAGAACGCGCTCGAGAAACCGGTTTACATATCAAACATTTGGCACACATCGCACTTTCTTTTAAATAATAAAACTATACGCATCTACTAATAATTATATAGAAATAAATATTTTAAAACTCTTCCTGGTTCTTAGATCAATACACACACACACACACACACACACACACATTGTAGGTTTGTGTGACACCTGACTAAGTTTTGTTTGTGCTTCTTGAACATCTCAGTTGTAATGTGTGAGTTTTTGGTGGGGTGAGTAGCCACATAACATGTGTGACATTTCCCTAAAAGCTCAATACACAAATAGACACACACTGATGTGCTCTCACACACACACACACACACACACACACACACACAACACACACACACAGTTGTGTTTAGACATTAAACAGAACATGGTTGAGTTCTATAGGTGCTGTAAACTCATCAGAGGGGCAGAGGTTAAAATGTGTGTGTGTGTGTGTGTGTGTGTGTGTGTGTGTGTGTGTGTGTGTGTGTGTGTGTGTGTGTGTGTGTGTGTGTGTGTGTGTGAAAGAGCACATCAGTGTGTGTCAATTTGTGTATTGAGCTTTTAGGGAAATGTCTGACCTAGTAATAGTGTGTTTGTGTGTGTGGAGCTCTATAGGTATCTTCAACCTTGTGATTGTGTGTATGAGAGAGACTATATACCTGTGTGTGTGTGTGTGTGTGTGTGTGTGTGTGTGTGTGTGTGTGTGTGTGTGTGTGTGTGTGTGTAAAACCGAATATTTTAGTATTAAGTCAATTTTATTTTAGAAAGTGGGCAGGGCTTCCACCTGAGAAACGCAGATCTGAATCATTTCATAATCACATTATTATTTTACAGCCCTGTAAAGTCACACAAAGTCACTCAGACTGTTGACATACTGTTGCTAAAGTCACCTAAACTAACGTAGGTTCGTCAAACACGATGTGGTCAAAAGTATTGGGACACATTTCAGGACGTCTTTGGAATGCAGCAGATTGAAATTTTCCCTTCACTTGAGCTCGTAGACCCAAACCTGCTCCAGCTCCATCAAGATATGCTTCATGGTTCTGATATTACACCTTCGTTTAGCAAAATGATCGACTTAAAATTATTGAAATACAAAAAGAAACGTGAAATTCTGGCTGGAGGCAAAAAAAAAACCCTCAAATGTGAAATGTGAACTGCTGCTGGTTAAAGTCTAAACTCTGATTTGTGTTCTTCATCCTGAAGGTCTGAACACACACTTGCACACACACATGGCCTGGAGCACATTTGTAGCCATGGAGTCTTCTAGAACGACGCGCGCAGACCCGCCATGTCCCGATTTGCTGAAACCGAACTCCGGCGCCGCCCTACAGGTTCATCTGTACTACTGCAGCCAGAGCTACGGCACTTCAACGGTCACTCTTACAGCTGGAGATTACACAGCCGAGGAGCTGTGCATCAGAGCTGCCAAAGAGTGTGGTAAGAGAGAGAGAGTGTGTGTGTGTGTGTGTGTGTGTGTGTGTGTGTGTGTGTGTGTGTGTGTGTGTGTGTGTGTGTGTATAGAGCTCAAACCAAAATGAAGAAACCACGTGTGAAAAACCTTCTGATTTAGTACCTTGTAGAAGCATCTTTACCAGCAATAACTTGGTGTTCTGTATGATCACGTCGTTGTGGAGGCTTCTGGTTCTTTCTTCTTTACAGCTTTGCTTCAGTTTGTTGAGGTTTGCAGGAATTTGTTTATGTACAGTTCTTTTAAGGTCCTGTAGCTGCATCTCAGTCAAAATGAGGTCTGGATGTTGACTAAGCCAGTGCAACACCTTGACTCTGCTATTTCAGCCCTTCTGTTGTAGATTTGCTGATGTTCTTGTGATCATTGTTCTGTTGCATGACCCAATTGTGGCCGAACTTCAGCTGACAGACAAATATTTGACTCTATAACACTTTGGTATACAGAGGAGTTCATGGCCCACTCAATAGCTGCTAGTTTCAGAAGTCCTGTTGCTTGCAGGACAAACCCATTTCATCACCACTTCACCATCGTCCTGGACAGTTGGTGTGAGATGTTTGTGGGAATGAAATTCGGTACTATGCATCAAATGGAAACAATTCTGTTGAAATTGTACATCATCCCTTTTCTAATAATTTTTATTAAATAGATGTTGTGTTTGGTTTGGTTTTCATGAAACATAGTTGGCAAACATCTCTGCTTTGGTTTCATCTGTCCAAAGGACATTGTTCCAGAAGTCTCATGGTTTGTTTAGATGCAACATTACAAACTTAAGACGTGCTGCTTTTTCTGGAGACCCTTCCAAACAAATCGTACTTGTTAACATGCTAACTGAGGCTTGTAGAGTTTGAGATATAACTCTTGCATTTGTAGAATTTCTCTGAGCATTGCACGATCTGTCTTTGGCGTGACCTTGCTGGGACATAAACTCCTGGGATCATTCTTCCACTCCCTGTAGAATG
>NC_139589.1:24889728-24892228 GCF_946808225.1 Silurus aristotelis
AGTGCAGGAACTTTAGCCCTGTAATATTAGACCAAGAACTCCTGGAAACTTAGTTCAGGAACTTTACTTTAGTACTGGAGGTTTATTCAGGGAACATAATTTCAGAAACTTCATCCCTGATATAATAATCCAGGAACTGTAGTCCAGGAAGGAACTTTATCCAGGAACTCTATTCAGGAACTCTTTAACCTGAAACATGGAATAGTATATTTGAAGTTCATTTCAAGAAGTTTGGCTGTGGATTTTTAACCACATCGTGATTTTGAGTGTAAACGAGAGACTGAAATACACACAACAATGTGAGTGTTACAACAGTAAAGACTTGTGTAACACGTCTTACACACTTACAGCAGAAGCCCTGAGAATCAACTTCCATCAAACATCACCAAAGATTTCACAATGACAGACAGATACAGTTTCTCACAAAAGTAAATGTTTGTGAAAGTTTGTGTATCAGTTCATATTTACTGTCCTCTAAAAACATACAGTCATTACTGTCTAAATAACTGACATCTAAAGTGAGTCCACCCTCAGTGAACGTGTCAAATCTGTGCACAAAGTGTGAATATTGTGTGGAGCACATCGATATCCAGCACTGCTTTAATCCTCCTGGGTGTGGAATTCACCAGAGCTGCACAGGTTGTTCCTGAGATCCTCTTCCTCTCCTCCATAATCACATCACTGAAGGGCTTAAGGGCCGTTATCTCGTTTAAATTCAGTTTTATTGAAGCAATGGACAAGGTGAGACTGGAGTGTGTAATCTGTGAAGAGAGAGACAGGTGGAGACATTCAGTACACATCTCTGACTTTTTCACTGTCTGTCTCTGTGTCTGTCTGTCTGTGTTTGTCTCTTTGTCTGTCTGTCTCTCTCTCTCTGTCTGTCTCTGTGTCTGTCTGTCTCTGTGTCTGTCTGTCTCTGTCTCTCTCTCTGTCTGTCTCTGTGTCTGTCTGTCTCTGTGTCTGTCTGTCTCTGTCTCTCTCTCTTCCTGTCTCTCTCTCTCTGTCTGTCTCTGTGTCTGTCTGTCTCTCTCTCCCTGTCTGTCTCTGTCTCTGTGTCTGTCTGTCTCTCTGTCTTTCTGCTGTATTGTCTCTCTCCCTGTGTCTGCATTTTCTTCTTTCTTTCTTTCTTTCTTTCTTTCTTTCTTTCTTTCTTTCTTTCTTTCTTTCTTTCTTTCTTTCTTTCTTTCATTTTCTCTCTCTCTGTAAGGATCTGCAGGTGTACTGTGATTTTCCAGAAGTTATTGATATCAGCATTAAGCAGGCGAGCAAAGACGGTTCTGTCGAGAGTCGCATCGTCACCATTAACAAACAGGACGGCCAGATTCTGGTATCTCTCTCAAACACACACACACACACACACACACACACGTTTTTATGCATTACCTTATTATTGTGCATCTGTAAATCAGTTTTATTTCTTAAATCTCTTTCTTTCTTTCTTTCTTTCTTTCTTTCTTTCTTTCGTTCTTTCTTTCTTTCTTTCTTTCTTTCTTTCTTTCTTTCTTTCTTTCTTTCAGGAGTTAGAGTTCTCTTCTCTGTCTGAGGCGCTGTCCTTCGTCTCCCTGATTGATGGCTACTACAGACTTACCACAGATGCTCATCATTACCTGTGTAAAGAGGTGGTGCCCCCTAGACTGCTGGAGGCCATTCAGTGTAACTGCCACGGCCCCGTCTCGTGAGTCTCCCCATGCTGTATTGCGCACTACCTAGTGCGGTTGTGTTCTATTCCACTGCAGAACAGCTATACCCTAAATAAAGATTACTTTGAAGTGACGATAAATATGTGCTACAGATTATGTCTGCACACACACACACACACGGCTAAGTGTGCGTCTCTGGCTTTAGGATGGAGTTTGCCATTAGCCGTCTGCGTCGCTGTGACAACGCTAAAGGCATGTACATCCTGCGCTACAGCCCGAAAGACTACGATAAGTACTTTCTGTCCTTCGTGGTTGGGGTGAGTGTGTCCTATAAACTACTTCCTGTCCTTTATAATGCAGTCAGCAAGTAAACCTAATCCTGTGTGTGTGTGTGTGTGTGTGTGTGTGTGTGCGTGCGTGCAGTGTGATGGGGTGTTTGATTATAAACACTGTCAGATTGTGCGCACACCTTCCGGTGAGTTTGTGTTGAGTGGAGCGAAGTGTGTGTTCAGCAGTTTGAGTGAGCTTCTGCACCGCTACCAGAAGGAGGCGCTGCGCTCTGAGGGCCACATCTTCCAGTTCACTAGGTGCTGCCCTCCCAGGAACAAAGGTCAGAGGTCACTTACTGGTTACTTTCTTCTTCTGTAGAACAGAAAACGCGTGTGTGTGTGTGTGTGTGTGTGTGTGGGTCTGTGTCTGTCTGTGTCACATCTGTGTGTGTATGTGTGTCACATGTGTGGGTCTCACTGTCTCTCTCGCTCTCTCGCTCTCTCTGTTTCTCTCTGTAGATAAGTCGAACTTGTTAATCTGCAGGAGTGATCAGGACTCAGATGTTCCGTTCTCTCTTTCACTCCTCAAAC
>NC_139589.1:24897228-24917228 GCF_946808225.1 Silurus aristotelis
GGATATGTATATTGTGATAAATGTTCCCAGTTTACTGTATAATTCCGTGCAGCAGCTCTGACAGTCGTGCGTCTCATCGCTCTGCCCTCAGGTTCATGGCGTGATGATGGCGTGCTGGACGGCTGAACCGAGTCAGAGGCCGACGTTCAGATCTCTCATTCGCTCCGTCGACTCCATCAGAGAGAGTAAAGAGGAATGAACTTCCACCACCATCATCCACCAGGGGCACCACTGTTCAGGTGTTATTAGGACACAGCCTTTAGGACTCGCCGTCATTCCTGTTTCATCTGCGGGCGAGGATTCAAACATTTCACTGATGTTTCAAAAGTGTGTGAACTTTATACTCAGGTTGTGTGTGTATGTGAGTGTGTGTGTGTGTGTGTGTGTGTGTGTGTGTGTGTGTGTGTGTGTGTGTTAAAGTGGTTTTATTCATCAGAATCTGTCAGTGTTCATCAGCTGGAGCTTTAATGGCAGCGTTTTATATAAAAAAAAAGTTGTTTAAGTCGCAGCATCACACTACACCATTATATTACACTCTGGAACAGGAAAGCGGTGTGTGTGTGTGTGTGTGTGTGTGTGTGTGTGTGTGTGTGTGTGTGTGTGTGTGTGCAAAAGCCTACTCGTCTCTGACTTGCATTAGTGCTGTGAATTCCTGATCGTTTCATTTGATTCGATTCGATTCACTGATTCACAAATTGACTCCCTCATCTTTTACATGATGATTGTTTTTTCCTTTTGCTACAAATCTTTTGATACGATCCTGTTACCATAGCGATGCCCTGTATAATGTATGGGGAGAAATCGCCCAATGATTTCTAACACATTTCGTTTTTTTTTTTTTTATACTCAACCCTTATCAGTGTGAAGTGATTCTCTACAGCGAGACGCTCAGGACAAAACAAACTTATTCTTCTTCTTGGACTGAAACTTTTTGATAGTGTATTTTTTTATTAAATATTGACGGTGTGTGTTGTATCGATAGATTTTTATATGAACATTTTGTATCCTATGTCCATGTTGTGAACAATAATAAAAAGAATAAATGGAAAAAGTGTAAGAAACAGTGACTGACAGTAATAATGTACTAAAGTAGGTTTCTTGCGTGTCTGTACTTCAATATCAAATATCAACTACATTTTGCACGTAGCGAGTCACCAATCAGGATCGAGCGCACGCTCTGTTTTACACGTGTTCTGATCGGCGCTTTGTGAATCTACTGATCACCAACATACAGTTCAGCATCAGTTCAACATCAAGCAGAACATTTAGATAGGAATAAATGATGAAGAAACTCCAGACTCGAACTCACCACAACACACGTGACCTCGTTTACACGTTTTTACTGAAGTAGTTATAAAAAAGGTTTTGTGTTCATGATGATTGTAATAGAAATCAATCAGTTTTTGAGTCATTAATATCATTCTATTAATAGATCAGTGTGCTGAGAGTCACATTCGAGTCTTTACACAGAAACTGAGGTGATTAAGTGAAGAATCTTGTGATAAAAATGATGGAAGGGAAAAACGTTTGTACTTTTACTGCAGTAATATGTCACTGTCTCTTTTACTCGACCACATGGTTTGTGTCCTTCACTGGTGTGAAATGAGTTTTTTGACTTTGGGAAATTATGCACTGCTTAAAGATGTTCATTCCTCTGCAGTGTATAATTACTATGATGTCATATGAAGAAGATTAGTGATTGGTGGACGAGTTAAAAATTAAGCCCCGCCCCTTTCAATCCAGATTTTTTTTTTGTGAATGAAATCGTGTGGTTTATAGATCAGGGATCGTCAGTTAATCAGTTCTGATAATAATATTTATTTATTTGTTTATTTGTATATCATTTATTATAATATCATACACAATATTTACAATTTGGACGTGTGTGGAGCAGCAGTAAGAGGTTCCATGTGTGACTGTGAATAAAGTTCTGGACCTCACGGCTCCGTCCTCAGCACAGGCGTCCGATGTCGTTCTTGGTGCAGCCCTGACTGCAGCAGAGCCCCGCCAGGCCCAGAGAGTAGTTACGCCTCCTCCGGTCCTCACGAAGCCAGCCGAGGTCTAAACTCCGGATTCGCTCACCCCCTAGTGGCCTGGAGAAGAAGAGCGAATCCAGCCAGCTCGTCTGCACTTGCTCAGACAATCTCGACTCGTCTCTGGGTTTCAGGTCACTGAGAGAGGAGGAGGACGAGGAGAAAGAAGGAGAGAGGCCGGAGGATCGTTTGTTTGGAGCTGCGTTGTCGTTTATCCAGCCGAGTTGATCTTCTCCATCTAACAAGGTTGGGTACGAGAGGACCAGGTCCGGATCTGAGGAATGGAGATGTTTAAGGCTGAATCATATGTCTGGGTTGAGTACCACTACATTCAGTGATGTGGGAAGTCCATGATATGATATACTGAGGTTATAGCGGATAGAAGAACTCGTTCCCTCACCAGCCTTTCTCTGAGTTAATAGTTACTGAGGAACCTGAAAGTGTAAATTCCTCTGTTCTAAAGATGTCATAGCTTTGCTTGCTATAAAGTGCTGACACTGGAGACTCCTTCTACAGCTGTTAAATAAACATCTCCTTACAGAAAACCTCTTCCATACCAGTGCTGTGAATATACCAATCTACCAATCCCTTTTATTACAGGGGAACTAGAACATGGAGGTGCTGCTTATATGTTTAAAAAGAGCTGGTGTGAGGATGAAATAAGGATTTATTTGGACGAATATAAATAATAATGTTGAGACAAATCGATTAAAGTTTAGATGAAATGGTAAAATATGAAAGAGGAAAACCTCCATCATCAGTGTTCTTATTACTTTATTATTCGGTGTCTTGTCATTAAGAATAAATGTAAGAGATTTTTCAGGGGTTTAAAGTCTTTACATTATTCAATAGAAAACTTGAAATAAAATAACACACACACACACACACACACACACATATATATATATATATATATATATATATATATATATATATATATATTTATAGATTCATAAATAATTTAACTTTCAGAGCGAGAAAAAGAGAAGGGAAACGTCTCCTGAGGGAAATCGAGAGAAAATCTTTAACGTCTTAAAAACCTGCTGGATTGATGACAGAAGCAAAAGCTGAGACTCTGAACACATCAGCAGAAGGCTAAGATGTATTACATCATGACCTCGGAGCTTAATTACTGATCATCAGTCATTAGTGCAGAAGGTCAAACTGCTGGGAAAACCGGAGATCGGAAACTGCTCCAGAGTCGCATTAATCACAACAATGCTCATTAACACAAAGACCTGATCTATCTCTATATCTCTATATCTCTCACACACACATACACACACACACACACACACACACACACACACACACACACACACACACACTACACCTGCACAAAGTACAGTTTGCTATTTCTTTTTTGTGTATCTAAAAGTTCAACATTATAGCTCTGTGTGTGTGTGTGTGTGTGTGTGTGTGTGTGTGTGTGTGTGTGTGTGTGTGTGTGTGAGAGAGAGACTCACCGTGTCCCGGGAGCTCCAGGTCGATGGCTCGTCTCCAGCGCGACCCCCCGCAGGTGAAGATGACGGCGCGGATGAACTCTCTTCCGCACAGTTTCACTCCGTAGTCGCGCTGCTGCAACCCGCGCGCGCACGCGCACACCCCACACAGCAGCACCGGGATCAGCAGCCGGGACATGGTCAGGACACGCAGCACGGACCCGCGCGTACTCACACACACACACATACACACACAAGGTGCGTGCAGATACCGGGCGAGAGAGACATCCACAGTCCATTTATAGATTATAGGACCCGGTGACGTCAGGGGAACCCGACAGAGTTTCTACTTAAGTCCCGCCCATCACCCCCCTTAAGTCCCACATTAAAACACACACACACACACACACACACACACACACACACACAAAACAGGTGAATAAATATACATATAGAAGCTATTAATATATTACACAAACAAATAGACAAACAAAAGACAGAATGATATAAACAGACAGACAGACAGACAGACAGACAGACAGACAGACAGACAGACAGACAGACAGACAGACAGGTTTATTATTTGTTCATTTGACACTGCAACATTTTACAGAATGCACCAAGAGAACAGAGAGAACTTCCTATCCATTTGTCTGTGTACACACGTGTGTGTGTGTGTGTGTGTGTGTGTGTGTGTGTGTGTGTCACAATGAGATCTCAAACAGACTGGACATGATTTCAGAGTCTTTTGAAAACACGGTTTAATCTGTAGTTTTGATAACAGTCTCAAAACAAAATCATTGTAAATAGAAATACAACCTTAAATCAAATTTATTACATACAATATTAATTTATTAACATTTAGGAAAATATCAAGTGTGACTCAAGTTGTATCTGATGAGTAGCCAATTAGCTGCATATAAGATCAAGGTGCAGTTTGTAATAGTTCAATGGATTTAGTTTGGGATTTTTTTACCCCAGTTTTGAGATTAGCCCCGCCCCTTTCCCCACCCACTCTCAAGATACATTTAAATCAGTTATGGCAGAATTTAATAATAATAAAAAAAAAAGTCTATATTGTAATTGTAGTTTACTTCAGTGGACAGTTCGGGGAAGTACATGCATAATTACACATTGCCCCATGAAATTTGTTATAAAGATTGATACAAGAAAACGAATTGAATCTCTGAAAAGTTCATTAAACTGCAAACTATCAGCCCGCTTTCAACTTTCTGACCAACACGGCGCAACTAACGCAAAAGTGGAGCACCAGCGAGCATGCTGAATTCGATCACAGAGATCAGTATCTTTATATTACATGAAGAACCTCACAGAACGTTCTTCAACAAACCCACCCCCTCCCCTCCACGACTCACCCCTGCTAACAGCGTCCCTCATTTCTCTAAGAGAGGCAGGAGGTGGGACTTCGCTCTGCGCACTCTCTCAATGCTCTCGAACGTCGGCGTTCCATGGGGCAAATTCAGCCGATCCGCTTCAGCCACCATGATGCTCTCGGCTTCTTCTGCAATCACAAAACACATCTTGGGAGTTAATAGACACCAATCGCATGAACGCTCCTTCTAGACAAATATAAATCCAAAGTAATGAGAAAATGTGGTCTAATAAAGACTTCAGGGGTTTGGGGGATTCTTTAATAGTTTATAGTAGAATATTTTATTACGGTAACGATGAGAAAACGTTCCCCCAGCTCTATTAAAATAATAAAAAAAGAAACACAAGCTAAAAAAAGAAACGATAATTGGAGCACCGAAGGAGAAAATGTTGCCGTTCTTTTACGTTCACTTTCAAATTGTCGAAGGTAAAATAAGGCGATAATTTACAGATATTTGTCTCGGTGAAGCAGAGGGTCCTGCAAAACACCAACCATCATATCGTCACTTAAGTAAAACACCACTGAATGTAGAAAACATCTGCATTTAACTTAATTTCTCAATACAAATGTCTACCAAACACACACTTTCCCTGGACAGTCAGAGAGAATTTTATTACTCATATATTATTATAATTTATTATTTAATAAATTAATTATATTAACAAACAATTTAGCATGTAGCCATTACTAACTATTACCAATAAATGTATTCCTAATGTTTATGCAAATAATTTTAATCTCTCTTGCGCTCACATCGTCACGGCAACACGTCACATTTACCTGCCCTACAACACAAAATCTGCACATTCAATGATGAAACGAGGTCATGTCAGTAAACACCCTGCACACGCTCACTGTGTCTCGGTGTGTCTCATCTGGGCCTCGTGCGTCTCAACACAGATTAATAAAGTCAGGTGACATCATTTAGAAACACGCCCCCTCTCTGACACACATGACTGCACTGAGCCCTGTGGTATTGGGTGTCAATCATTTCTGTGCTTTTTGCTCACATTTGATGATCATAATCTTATTATGAATTATTATTATAAACATTGATTAGTGTTGTATCTGATCAGGTCAAGTGATTCCAACCAGACTTTACACTTCTCGAGTTAAAACACACACACACACACACACACACACACACACACACACTCTTATTTGAAGCTAACGTGTGGATTCTGAGACGCTCAGCCGAGTGATCCATGGACTCGTAATTAAACAGGAAACATTCCCAATCGGTGGATGAACATGGAGCTTCTACTCAGGTAAAAAAACTGACTGATTGGAAAAAAGCGCAGGCCAGGAGACGTCACATCCCTCTGTAAATCAGAGCACGTCACCTCACGTGGCTCAGCGGTTTACGCATAAATGAGCAACTCAGGAACTATTAAGATGGATTTGGACTGCGTTTATTATAGTTTTCTACAATAACTTAGGACTGCAATTTGCATGAACATTTCTGCATGTAAGAGTCCATCACTAAACAGAACACCTCAACCTTAAAGCTTCAGAAGACACCATTTGGCCGACTTGAACGCATCGTAAACATTATAATCTCTTTATTATAAAACACGACAGGCCTCGTCATTTATTCCGTTTACAGGAAAAATAATCACAGAGGAATCGTGAAAGACTTTTCAAGTGCTTTCCATTCGTGTTGATTAAATTAATAACATGGTGGCGTGGCCCTGAGGGGTTTCACTCCCACCACTATTTCATACATCATAAGACCTCATTAACAGCTAAATGTGCACTGCGTTTCATAGAATAGTCAGAGCACTTCAGCAGGACTTTCTGAGAGGCACAGGGGGAGACACCTGAACACAGAAGCTCGTAACAGGATTAATGCAGCTCCTGAACCTATAATCATGAATCACACACTTGAAGCGGCTCAAGTGACTCAAACCTTCTGAGTTAATTAAATGAGTTCAGGAAGGAAGGACGGAGGTGAGGAACCATAGTTCAGACTTCGTTACAGAGTAACTGGAGGAACTTTGTACTTTTTAATGTGAAGTATTAGAGATAAAGGCACCTTCATGCTGCCACTGAAATCGAGGACTTTTTACGCACCTCTCATACGGTGGATGAAAGATCCGTACGCCATGTCCACCTGATACGCCAGGATGAAGCTCAGTGGTACCATCGGTGCGAACAGACCCGGTTTCCTCCTCTTTATAGCTCTGTGGAAATACACAGCAAACACATCAGCCTCATCTGCAGGAGCATCAAATGATCAGGGAAAGTTTGATTGTCCTTCAGATCTTCCTTAAGTTCACAATTAGAGGAAAGAAAATAACAGAAAATAGACGAGTTAGTCAGATAGGGAACATGGCCAAAAGTTTGTGGACACCTGAGCGTAAGACTACTGTAGGTGTTTTTGAACATTCAATTCCACATGTAGTCCCCACTCGCCCTTATACTAACTTCCACTCTTCTGGGAAGATGTTCCACTGATTTCGGTGTATGCTTGTGGTTCATGAAGCTGAGCTCTATATCAGGCCACTCAAGATCTTCCACTCCAAACCATGTATAGAAGCTCTTCATGGAGCTGGCTTTGTGCACAGGGGTATTGTCATGCAGGAACAGGTTTTGGGGGTTTCTAGAGTAAGTAAAGAGAGAATTTCAAGCACCACATCCAAAGACGTCCGATACAATCGTGTCCCCCCCCAACTTTGTGCTAACAGTTTGGGAAAGAACCACATCTGGACTTTTTGTCCATGTAGTGAAGGTGAAACTTTTTTTTATTAAACTTTAAATGAACCAAAAATGATGGATTTATCATGACTTAGTGACTGTGACTACTCCAAAGTTTAAATTTCCTCAATGTAATATTAATTTTCCTTTACAATTATTAAGAACATGTACATTTTATAATACATTTGTTATCAGTTGGTTAATAATGTATCTGTTGGGGAATTTTTGTCAATCAAAATAGACATAGAAAGTTCATTATACCTGTATGAAGATTTTTCTTTTATAAAAACTGTCTAAAAAAATTATTGATTATTATATCCATTATATAATTTATAAATTGAACAACAAATTACAAAATGTTAAACTATAATTGATGTTATCAATATCATTAAATAATTTGATGTTTCTGTACCAGACACCATCTGACAGACGGCACCATCACTGCGTCAGATCCATGTGTTTGTATGGATCTAAGCTGAACTTTTTGCATTCGTTCGTGACTATTATGATTGATTTGATATTTCTTGTAAATAGACCTTGAGTAACTTCTACATTTCCTTCTCATGAAGCTTCACGAACACCTTATTAACTCAAAGCCTTTAATACTGCTCGAGATTATTTGAGTAAATTCTATTAACAGGAAAGAAAGAAAAGGTCATCCAGATGCAAAATCTGTGATGTAAAGCATCCCTGTGTCGTGGTGTGAGTGTGTGTGTGTGTGTGTGTGTGTGTGTGTGTGTGTGTGTGTGTGTGTGTGTGTGTGTGGCTGGCTGGCTGACCCAGTGCTCAGGCCGACTGCAGCCAGGGCGAAAAACGACCCGAAGTATTTAAGAAATTCTCTGGACCAGGCGATCTGCATGGCCATCTGTCGCTCTCGCATCTCGTTCTGCATGAGGATCTGACGCTCCATCTACAAAACCACACACACACACACACACACACACACACACACACACACACACACACACACACACACACACACACACACACACACACACACACACACACTAAGAGTGTGTTCTCCATCTCCAACTCGTTTACAGAAAGTGAATTAAACATGCTTCATGAGACTGTAAAACTGCAGAAATGACGTGTTCTGGAGATTTGGGCCGAAAAAACAATCAGAAGCGAAATTAACTTTTAAATGCAACGCTGAAAATGTTCCAAATTCCTTATTTAGATCATTATGATATATCGAGCATCGGCTCTGCGTTCTCTGTTTTCGCAAACGTGGCGGACAGACGTTCACGAGAGCGGAAGAATGGAAGTTTTGTTCCATGCGTTAACGATCATATTCCTGTCAAACATTCAAATTTAACCATTTCATGCTTTAAACCAGACCAAAAACGTAACAAAAGTATTTCAACTCGACCGAAGTGGACGTCTAGATGTCTGCTAGTGTCACGCTCAAGGAAATGAAACGTGTATTTAACATTCTACGTTAAAGTGCTTGAAATTGCAGGGCACGTGTTTGTGCCTGACTGGGACACACGTCTCCGCTCACTGACTCATCCTGACACTTGTTCTGCCTTTCACAA
The DNA here is from genome assembly GCF_946808225.1 of Silurus aristotelis. Lineage (NCBI taxonomy): Eukaryota > Metazoa > Chordata > Actinopteri > Siluriformes > Siluridae > Silurus > Silurus aristotelis. The sequence continues at coordinate 24,906,332 of NC_139589.1, forward strand.
AAACGTCAACGTCTCTTTTTATTACATCTTATTCATGCGTTAATTTCTTCCCTTAAACAGTCATCTCATTACATCACCACCCGAAGCGACTCTGAAGAAAGAGGTGAGAAGAAACACTGAGTGGGTGAGAGTGGAAAAAATACACCTTCTGTTATTCTGTTCTACACCTTGTGTGTTTTCACAATAAATCAATTACGTTATTGCAGTTACAAGTAGAACAAGACAAGCAAATGTTGACCTTCACCATTAAACTGTAAAATCATGTTATTGTTCTGATTGCGTTGTGATTAAACCATCAGGAATCAGAAACAGAGCAGAGCAGCGCTGAAGCTTTGGGGAAGTTAAAGCTGATATATATATATATAAAAAGTGTTATATACTTGTAAGTATCTCAGTTTTACAGGTAATTAAATAAACGTTGGACAAAATCAAATTAATTTCCAAAAAAAACTTTGTTTGCGGTTTGTATCCATTTGATTTATTTATATTTCAATCAAATCAAATCAAATCTTATTTGTCACATACACATACATACAGGTTACGACATGCAGTGAAATGCTTTTTTTCCCTAAAAAAAAAGAGAGTGTTGTTTTGTAAATATGTGCAGTTAGTAATTATCAGTACTTAAGTAACTGCTTATTTCAGTTTAATGATGATCTTGTTAGTTGCTTTAAATATTTTAATTTCCCAAAAAAAAACCAAATTCCTTAAATAATTTATTATTTCCGTATAAACAAAAGTATAAAGAAAAGTTGATCTACTTCCAATCGAATGCCTTCACTGTCTCACAGCTGAAACTGCAGGAGCTGATCTGGTCTTCAATGTTCAGATATTGAAGAATTTATTTATATTTTAATATATGTTTATACAGGGTTGCTAGGCAACAGGAAGACTATGGTTAATTACAATGTCCAAGATGTTGAGCTTTTCGTTGGGAGTGACGAGGATGGACAGGATTAGAAATGAGTTTATCAGAGGGACATGGGGTATATTGGGACATGTGCAGAGGAGGGACATGGGGTATATCAGTAGGAGAATGCTGAGGATGGAGACACCAGGAAGGAGGAAAAGAGGAAGATCAAGGAGGAGATTCATGGATGTGGTGAGGGAAGACATGCAGGTAGTTGGTGTGGAAGAGGCAGATGTAGAGGACAGGGGGGCATGAAGACAGAGGATCCGCTGTGGTGCCCCCTAATGGGAGAAGCTGAAAGAAGAAGAAGAAGAAGACAATGTCCAACTTCATCTTAACTGAAGTTAAAGTATGATGAGTGGAAAAGTTGCACACTACAGTCAGGGCTGATAAAAACTCTATCCAACATGCTTAGCACCAAACACTAAAAGAACCAAACACTAAATAAAAACAATGACATCTAATCTGCATCACATGATGTGAACTTCTGCTGTCAGAATTTGTGCATACTTTCTGTTATGTCAAAAATAATTTCCCAACTCAATAAAAGTTGAGAGAAAACGTGCGAGTGGATCATAATAGCCGGTGACGTGTGGGGTAATGGACATCACAGATGAAGCATCCACACTACACTGTCACACGTAATGGAAAAAAGAAAATCTTGTCACTTAAATGGTCCCTCAAGTGAGCGTCTTTGTCCCCTGACTGACAGCGACTCATTTTCAGGGTCACAGAAGGACAAAAACAGACTAAAAGATTATTATTATTGTAATTACGCTGATGGCATTTTTTCAGTCTCCACATTCTTCTCCTCCATTTATTTCCACTCTCTTGTATTTATGACGTTTTGTATACTTCAATAAAATGCATCTACTTTTACTATAAATCCTGATTTATACTTCTGCAATGTGGAACATTTCTATCACACAATCACAGATTTAATACTACAGATAAAATAGCACTAAATTCAGTTTTAATGACGTGAGATATGAGATACAGAAGGTATGAAACTGTAATATAAATATGCAGGATGCAGATTCTATAGTCACCTTTTTTAACACCGAACAAAAGTATTGGGACACCTGAGTTTCCATCCCCAGTGTTTCTTCTCCAAAACAATGTTGGAGACACACAATTGTATGAGATGTTGGTGTACAGAACCAAGAAAGTAAGAAATACACGGAGGATATTGAGATAAATACAATCCGGTGGAATGCAACTGCGTCACCGATCCTGAACCTAAACAAACACATGCGATCGGCACCCCGTCGGTGATCAATCAAGTCTTTATGAGTGTTAATACGGAGGAAACAGCTGCGCGGTTTATAATCCGCCCTTCATCGAGTGGAAGAAATCCTGGTGTTATAATATCGCAGATCACAGCTGCTCACCGCCTCACGGCCACAGATCAATCAAACAACATCACATTATCCCCAGTGTAAAATGAGGCTGGAAAACAAGCCTTTTACACTCTGATTGGCAATAAGAGTGAGCGGGTTACACCTCGTCCCTGCGGGGGACGGAAATCATCAACACGGTTTTAACCAGCAAAACTCTGCATCCTCGTGTCGATTTCTGGGGAAACGAACAGGAAGAAATGGATGAATTGTTCGTAAAAAACAACACAGCTTTTATTACGGTCGTGATTTTTTTGTGCACTTTATAAAGTTTCAAATAGGAAGGAATTCTTATTTATTTATATATATATATATTTTTTTTTTTTTTTTCTTTTCATTTTGATTAATTAGATTGAACAGAGCGTTCACATTTAATTATATAGTGGCATACTCAATACTCCATAATTATATAGTGGCAGCGCCACAATTATTGGCACCCTTGATGTAGATAAAAAGCATTATTGGTGTTAATGGTTGATTTGTAGTGCTATAAAATGGTGTTATAAATGTGCTTTGTGAGGGTTGATAAAGAAAAAAAAACGTAACTTTAGCTAATGAACTAAATTTCTAGTAAACTGCACATTCCTAAAGAATATAAAAACGTCTGATGAAAGATGCTCCATGTCTGGACTGAACTTCAGTAGATTCTTGATGATGATAAAATTCTACCTGCATATTTATATTATTTTTAATTATACAATAAGGTGTTGACACTTCTAGATACGTGTGTGTGCTTCGCCGTTCTCTTCGTATGCTTCTAAAATATCAAGTTCACTTGCTGGCATCAGACACATGCAGACAAAAAGTTATTCATATGTACGTTTAATTCTTATATTTATACCATTGAGGCACTTTTGCTGTAAGGTGCAGTAAAAACAAAAAAGAAGAAAAAAAAACCCCACAACCCCGTATTAATATAACCGATCGATTCTTCGATACTCAGTGGTGAAAACAAAGCAGTCAGAAAATATCAGAAACAATCCACAGCGATTATTTGTGGATAAACAGATAATAGAGCTAAAAGAAAATGTCACGTTATTTTTATCTGTACAGCAAAACAAAACATTTAAATATCTTCAGTTGTTCTCAGTACAACAAAGACGAGAAATACGGTTCCTTATACAGCATTATTATTGCTATTAACCTTCTATAAACATCAATACACCAAATATTTACAGAACTTTTGTAAACATTACAATTACTTTTTTGTTTTCTCCATTAAAGGATGTCTAAAGTAATGAGCCAACTGGACATATCGTGATTTATCTCTGTCAATATATTGCTCCACCCTTAAAACGTGCCAATTTAAATGTCTACAAATTAGACTTCCTCCGTCTGTCACCTGAATACAGAAATCACCTTAATAGAGCTCAGAAGACTTTATATTACAGATTGTGTTTTAATACGGTTCCTGTGAAAAGTGTGGAAACACCGAGTGTTGTATCGTGTGTGAGAGACACCTTCATGTTCCTTTTGTTTCTAAACAACAAACTCGGTGATGTTACAATCTGAAGATTCACTCAGAGCAAACAAATCTATAAATCTCCAGATGTTCCACTTTCATGAAGAACAGCTTCCCACACTCTCAACATCTGGACACTTCATTTCTCCAAACGTTCAGCTGAAATTCTTTGCTGTGTCTCTTGTAAAGCTCTCCAAAGATGTTCTTCACTGGTTGGATGTTTCTTGTTCATCTCAGAGCAGTTCAGTAGGATTGAGATGCGGTGACTGGGCAGGTGGTTCCATGAAAGATTTCACTCCAGACGACTCTCTGAATAACACATACAGAACTCAGACGTGCGCTTCGGCTCAGTCCAGACGGAACTGCATGGTGATGAAGAGTGGAATGGGAGCCATGTTGGTTCACTTTCAATTTCTGGAACCTTCTCTGCTCCAAAACAACCCCAAACATTTAAACTTCCACCTCCATGTGTGAGGGTGGGGGTGAGGGCGTCTGATCGCATCACTCTCCTGTTCTCCGTCTTACACACGTTCTTCTGGTAGACAAAAATCTCCCATTTGGACTCCACAGAACTTCCTCCACTCATTCACTCTCACATTACTGCGTGTTTCTGCCTTCGAGTTTGTTGCATAGAAACAAAAGGAACATGGATGTGTCTCAAAAACCATAAAGTCCAGGAGTTTCAAAACTTTACACAGATGTTGTATATCAGTCATTTTTTAACCTACCTGGAGTCTGGAGTTGTGCAGCATGAACTCCTGCTGCTTCTTAATATTTTGCTCCATGACCTTTGACACAATAATACCCATTCTCCTGAAACATGGAGAAACATAGGAGTTATACAGTCGTTCCCTCACCAGCTTCACATTATTCTTCTCCTCAGGTTATTAAGACATTAGGACACCGACGCTGGAGACTCCTTCTACACTCCTTACATAAACATCTCCTTACTTCAAGAAACCACCACCATGTCTACGTGTTTACAATGACACTGTGCACGTATCAGACCGAGCGTATGGATATAAACCCACACCATCACCTGAGCTGCAGTTATGGACAACTAATCAATACCTTCTGACCAATCAGGATGCAGAATTCAACAACATGAGCTAATTAATCAATTTTGTGTTGTTTTTGTTTATGGTACCTGGTGTTGTCCTGTAGCAAGTTAAAGCCACTTTTTCTATTTATTTGTTTGTAAATTTGATATTAAATCATTGATCTATTATAGAACAAACTTTTAGATTTACCTGTCTGTTTTTACCTGACTGACAGGTTACATCCGACCAAATATTAATATCCTGAATAACTAGACAAATATTTAACCAGGTAAATCAGGTAAAAGTACAAACTTAATAAAAATATTTGATTAACAATCGAAACAACATCTTACCAGAAGGTTAAAACTCATACTTTATTTGTATATTTTGTATTTATTTATCAGTAAACTCTGACTGAATACTCCTGCCTGAGGTAACCGGGTCCTGAAGTTAGCATACATGCTAATCTGTTCGGAGCGCGAGAACGGGCGCGTTCTTAATCACGGAAACGCACAACCTTAAAGAAATGACAATACCTGAGTGATTTAAGACGATAAAATAATCAAATGTTTTTCCACACTTTAGACTTCAATGAGACACAGAAGTAAAGAGAGAGAGTGTGTGTGTGTGTGTGTGTGTGTGTGTGCGCGCGTGCGCGTGCCTGAGGCGGGACTGACTCAAACAGTTTTGTCATTCGTATTCGGACTAATCCCGCCCCATCCGTTGCGATTGGTCCAAACGGTCTCATGTCCTACGATGTGATTGGCTGTCCAAAGATCAATCAAGAAATGTCATACTGACGCAGAGAGAGTTTATAAAACTAAACTAAACTAAAACCCCGCTGTTTTTAAACTTCAGTACAATTTTTTTTACACTTTTATAGAACTTTTTTCAAGATTTCCTTTTCTTTATTTTATTCATTACTTAACCAAATAGAGTATCAGAACATTAAATACCTACCTTTCTTTTTTTGCCAGTTTTTATAAATAAAATTAATCTTTTTGTTGTTGTTGTTTTTGTTACTTTATTACTGTATAAACAACACCAACTTAAAACTTTATTTGTATTGTTTATCAGTTACATTTCCCACCCTCTTTTATCAAACTATTGTACTAACTATCAATCCCTCCATCTATCTACAGTCTATCTTTTATGTAACATGATGATTGGGGTTTAGGATTCTTGACATCCTGGAGAAGTGCAGTAGAAAAGTGCTGCATCACACAGGAATCTCATATAGTGAGAATGAATATCATCACTAAAGTGAGAAACCCAATGAACACAATTCAACACGTCTCCTTTCACTGTAGCTGCAGCTGCACTGCCCACATACATCATCATCTCCAGCAGAAGCATCGATATTCACCTCATCACATCACCCCGGGCTTCCCTGGGTTTTTGTGCATTTATTCTGTTGTACATTACGTTTTTTCTGGGGATTTTAAATGAAGGCAAATTGTGAGTTTTTGTGCAAATTATACAGGAAAGAAGACATTTAGCAACTGTTTTGAAGTGTTTTGGAGACCTTTCCTCACCATGTCCAGCTTTTCTTGAAAAGTCTGTCTTGTAAATGTCCTGGTAAGTGTATCTGTGATTAAATCAGTTTATTTTCCTCTGTCGGGTTTTAAATCCACACATATATATTTGAGATTTTGTGGATAAAGACTTTACTGATCTTCTAGTTTTATTTCCTGTCTCTACCAATGTATTTTTATTGTTATGAGTGTTCATGTGTAAAAAATTACCCAAAACGATGCACTGAACTCAAACACGGCTTTTTAATTCTCCTACATTGAAGTAATGAAATGATTTGATGAGGTGTGTAAATGAAAAGGGGAAGCAGGAACCTGCACAGAATACAGGACTCAAAGTAGCACACTAAAGTCTGGGGTAGTTATAGAGCGCCATCTTGTGGTAGAATTTGCATCATGAGCAGAATAATTAGTATTCCTCAAAAGAGGGGTAGAATTGCAGTTTAATGCCATTTCAATAAATTAACACTATTCTGACAAAAACTTACATCATCATACATGAATATAGTGTCCCACATTACCCTTCACCCCCCCCCCCCCAGCTGTTCCCACCATTGCCCTTTCCACTTTAGCAGCAACGTCCCAAAATGGCCACCCCACTTTAAATCTGTATCCCACCATGGCCACCCCACTCTGGCTCTGTGTCCCACCATGGTCACTTCACTTTAAATCTGTGTCCCACCATGGCCACCCCACTCCAAATCTGTGTCCCTCAATGGCCACCCCACTCCAGCTCTGTGGCCCACCATGGCCACCCCACTTTAACTCTGTCCCACCATTGCCACCCCACTGTATCAATTTGTCCCAAAAGGGCCATCCTTCTGTAGTGATTTGTCTCACATTGCCCACCCTACTCTTGTCTTGTGTCCCACCATGGCCCCACCCACCATTTTTCCCCCATAGTTTAGAATAAACCATTATATGTGGAATTTTTTAAAAGAGAAAAAAAGAGCAGAAATTTCTTACACACTCTGTTTAATAGGTGTTTTTTCTCTCCAACACTAGAAACAGTAAAGTCAGGTGGGCGTGGGGTGGCAATATCAAAATGAAAACCGTCGTACAAAAAAATCGACACGAGACAAACGGAGAACAGGAAGTGGATGAAGAGTTGGAGTTACAGCGGTATAGAAACCTCGCAGCCGTATATACTCAATATTTACATATATATTCATTTGTAAATTACAAGGAGAAGAAAAAACAAAATGTACAATGCTGCAAAAAAATATTTACAAATTTAATAAATAGTGGAGCGAGCACCCACACACACACACACACACACACACACACACACACACACACACACACACTCACAGAGAAAACAAAAGCCAAGCTACAACAAATATTTAATGTACAAAAATTACAAAATGAACCTAAAAAAAAATCATGTTAATATATTGTTAGTTTCTTTTCCTTTTTAAGTAAAAAGCGCAATGACACCAGCATGATGAGTGTATGAGTGTGTGTGGGTATGATATGAAGTTTGTTCGTTCTATATAAAGTGTGTGTGTGTGTGTGTGTGTGTGTGTGTGTTCTCGTGAACAGGCATTGTTCTTGAGTCATTAAGTGTTACATGATATTTCTGTAAAATGATCTGTAAGATCTTTGGCCCTTTTTTGCCACATATAATTCATACACACACACACACACACACACACACACACACACACACACACACATGCAAAATCACACAGTTGCTGAAATCTCGGTAGGTGTATGGTCCGAAAGCCTCATCTTGACTTTAAAGGGAGTGTAACAGGATTGGGGCGCAGCCTGAACATTCAGTCTTTATCTTACGTTTCAGATCTTTAGTCTCTCCAAAACTACGTAATGTCCTACAAAACACACACTCCCACTAAGGACTGTAAAACACCAAGCTGACCTTTAATAAAGTAAACAACTCTTCACACCAACAGGGGGCAGCGACCTCTTCATTTGATGTTCTATTAGTGTCACGCTAGTTAAAGCGGCAGTATGTAACTTGCAGGGTTTTCAGTGTCCGTGTCTAATCGGTGTCTAGCAGCTGTTACATCAGTACTGTCTACTTAATGCCGGCAATTTGTACTTTGGTACTCATTTTTAAACAGTACTAAATATGTCATAATTGTACCTTTAATGTTCTACTCAGTGACATGATTTCTAAAGCAGCAGTATGCAAACTGTAGCAGAATCCTATAGAACTGTACTGAAGCAAACTGACCTAATTGTTATTGTTAACAGTAAGTTAAAGTGCTGCTGAACTACTCTACTCACTGCACTGGATTCTGAAACACAATCCTCTAACGCTCTACTAGTTTTTCCAGACTTAAAGCAGCAGTAAGCATTTTGGAGCATATTCTTCTTGTGCTGCAGCACTGTTTCCATATTTAAAGTGGAGGTAAGCAAGTTGTAACAGGATTCTCTATGTTTCCACTGATTAAAGATTTGTAACAGGATCCTACAGAACTGTACTACTGAGTGCAGTGCTATTTAAAGCAGCAGTATGCAATTTGGGACACAGGCCAAAAATATCTTACCTTCAGCTTAGTGCCACACTATTAAAGGTTCATAAAATTTGTAATACTTTGATCATATATTTCTAAGAAAATGTTCATTTTTTAAATCGTTTTACAGATTCTATTCAGCCAATCAGAGAGCTGCCTGACAATGAGAGACACGCCCACGATAACTCCAAGTCCCTGGTCAGCTTGGTGTTTTAGAGCAGCCCAATTTCTAAAGATTATGACATCACAACAAACTTATTAGGTTATACTGTTTCTGTTCTCTCGCCCTCCCGTTAGTGTGTTTATTTCATGTCAGCAGGTTTTATTCTCGTGTTCCACGTTTGAGTTCAAACAAACTTCATTCACAAAGAATCGCTTTTATTTTCAAATAAATTTTTTTTCAATCATTTCCAGATCGACCAATCACGTGGCTCCGAGAGACTCGCCAGGAAGTCGTTATAACCGCGGTGCAGGTCGGCGTTCCCTGTGATCGATCGCGTTGGCTCTGGCTTTGCACGTTGAGTAGCATGCTAGCGTGTCAGCAGGGGTCATCGCCGTGACGTTACGTGATGTGACGTGAAAGGGTCGTAAGGACACACGTCGTAGCGATATGATACATTCATTATGTTCATTTGTTAATTCATTCATAATGCAGTTATTACGTTACGTTCTTTTTTTTTTTTTTTTTTACAAAAATTGTTAAACTAATGACCAAGAAAAAAAAAAAAAGATTTGGCTCGTTAGTAGTAACATCTGTCCTGGAAAAAAAATTTGTGCTACCATTTTTTTAATTTCATTCTTTTTTTCCGCCACAGACACGTTTCTGACCCCTGCACTCTCAGCCTCGTCTGTCCGACTTCTTTAGCATCAATAGACTTTAAAACGATCACCTGCGATTTCACCTGCAGGACGGCCTCAGCGTTAATTAGCACCAATTAGAGGGAAGGAAAAGCAAAAAACACGCAATAATAAACGAGACGCGAGGACAATGCGTTTTTTTCCGGACTGTAAGACGCTTTCGGGTATAAAACAAATTTATTGTCAAATAAATATCGATGCCAATGTTGCGTTTTTTTTTTTGTTGTTGTTGTGTAGAACTCGCACTAGTGCTTTAACTCCCCCTAGTGGTACAGTCTGGTTAGAGCATGTGGAGCTTTTTATTCTATTAGTGTTACTATACTATACTAATTCTTTTTTTATTTACTTTCTGTTTTAAATGTCCAACGTGTGAATGATCTAGCAGTAGCGGTGATGATGAATTCGCATGGCTAGCTGGCGTACTCCTATTTGTTATTTACAATACTGCCATTAATTGATGAAATGAAAGAAATGCTAGCTAACCTGAAGCGTCTGTTGATACGCAGTTGTAAAATAAAAACAGATATTTAGCAGACTGAGCTGAAGGTTAGAGGTCTTGCAGTCCGGAGAAGGTGGAGAAGAGTGGAGTGAGAGGAGTGTTCTGTTGTTCGTCGTTAGCTGTAATGCCCTTTTTAAACAAAAAAAGACGCATGAGCGTAGACACGAGACAAAAAATATCTTCGTTTCTCATTTAAAGAGCTGAAAAAAGTCCAGAAAAACTCAGCAGGTTCCTCCGTCTCGTTAGTTTCTGTGAAATGTAAAGACCGGACGCCGGGACGAGCGCTCAACTCGCGTTCACCGAACTTTCGCTCGGAACATGAAGCGCGTCGTTTTGTTTTAAGACGCTTTTAAAAGTAACACCAGGTCACGTGTCCGCCGCTCCGAGCCGTCCTTGATCTGGCAGTGAAGGCTGTCTCACAGCGCTCAAACAGGAAGTGACCTTTTTGATAGCAACTCAGGAAGTGATCCCACCCCCTTCACAGACGGCACAGGAAGTGACCTCGCCGCTAGAAGGCGGCTCTCAGGAGTCTGTAAACGTGAGCGCAGCAGCAGCGTCGCGTTTAAACGCCTCCCTGGAGCTGGCAGTGACGTTTATTCCCCTCCCAGTCTTTAAGGCTTGACGTAGCCACAAGCCCTGTGGGATTATGGGAGTCTGAGTTTTCAGAAGATGCCCTTAGCGATCCTCAGGCCTTTCTGCTTCATGCGAGGCAGCGTGGA
>NC_139589.1:24922228-24924728 GCF_946808225.1 Silurus aristotelis
TTCCTTTCTTATCCCTTTGAGACCAGATGCTGCCCAGACAGTGGTACGGCACCACCTTCTTAAACAGCTCCTGAACAACCGCACACAGGATACACATGAGAAAGAGAACAGAGGAAGGATGGAAATCTCATACTGTATCATCGCTGTTCCCATAGCAACAATCATACTGTATCATCTCTGTTCCCATAGCAACAATCATACTGTATCATCTCTGTTCCCATAGCAACCCTCTTACTGTATTATCTTTGTTACCACAGTAACCCTCTTACTGTAGCATCTCTGTTCCCACAGCAACCATCCTGCTGTGGCATCTCTGTTCCCATAGCAACCTTCTTATTGTAGCATTTCTGTTCCCATAGCAACCCTGTAACTGAATGATCTCTGTTCCCATAGCAACCATCTTGCTGTAGCATCTCTGTTCCCATAGCAACCATCTTACTGTAGCATCTCTGTTCCCATAGCAACCATCTTACTGTAGCATCTCTGTTCCAATAGCAATCCTGTAACTGTATCAGCTTTTTTATATGTATAGCGCCTTTGTTACCATGGCAACACTCACCGCATCCATGAGAGTGAACTGTTCAGCCACCACTGTGGGGTCAAAGGTCAGAAAATCTGGACGATCGTCCTCATAACCGTTCTCTTCCAGGACTGAGAAGTGATATGACCCATGATCCAGCACTAAACACACACACACACACACACACACACACACACACACACACACACACACATACACAGAGTGATTCAGAATCGTGTGTGTGTGTGTGTGTGTGTGTGTGTGTAGGTATATGTGTGTATATGTATACATGTCTGTGTGTTCGTGAGTGTGTGTATGTGTGTGTATGTATACACATTTGTCTGTGTGTGTGTGTGTGTGTGTGTGTGTGTGTGTGTGTGTGTGTGCGCGTGCGTGTGTGTATACATTAGTGTGTGTGTGTGTGTGTGTGTGTGTGTGTGTGTGTGTATATACATTAGTGTGTGTGTGTGTGTGTGTTTGTTCTGACCCTCAGGCTCAGGTTCCTGCTGTAGCCTGCGGTGAAAGTGTGTAAGCAGGTTGCACGCCCGGCGTTCCAGGTCTGATCCGGGGAAGTTGACGTGCAGGTATGAGATCAGACATCTGAGGCAGCTGTATTCCGGCGGCTTCCAGAAATCCTCGGAGTACTGATCGAGCCACGCCCCCAGGATCGAGGAGATGGTGCTGAGGACGAGAGACAGGAGGGGTGTCTGGTACTGATGAGAGTGTGTGTGTGTGTGTGTGTGTGTGTGTGTGTGTGTGTGTGTGTGTGTGTGTTACTCACTTCCTGAGCTCAGTGCGGTCATCGTGTGTGATTCTGTGACCTTCTGACCCCGGCTGCAGTTTTGCATATCTGAAACATCAGCACACGTTTTCACACGTCACTTTCTTTATTTTTAGAATTAAAGTGCTGACCCACAATCCGTCAGACATCTATGTTACCATGGAAACCGAGCTAACATCAGTCCATTTATTTTTCCTATTTTTTATCTCTCTCTTTTTATCTTTTTATCTATTTCCCATCATCTTTCCCTTCATTATCTCTTTCTCATCTTTCTCTCTTGATCATTCTATCCTTATCTCTGTCCATGTTTGTATCTCTACGTCACTTCTAACTCCTTCGTCTCAATCCCACTCTCCTCTTTCTTCCTCTTAATTCATTCTCTTTCATGCAGTCTCTCCTTCCATCTTCTCCTTCTCTCACTCTCTCTCTTTTTCTCTTTTTTATCTCTTCATCCAGTCCTTATTTCTTTATCTCTTTTATCTCTTTCTCTCTCCTGTCCGAAGCTCATGCCATCCGTACCTGTTGAGCAGGAGGTCGAGCACCTGGTTGGTGGTGGTAAACGAGCGATATGTACAGAGGAAGATGGTGACGTAGGTGGAGTCGTTCTCCCTGAACGAGGAGACCATGTACTCCACCAGTCTCTCCAGCGTCCCCGCCTTAATGGTGCGCAGTTTACTCGTCTCGTACAGACTCAGCGCTGAGTCCGAGTCCACGCCCAGCCACCGCTGCCCCTTACTGACCGACGGCTGCACCTGCACCCTGCGCACCGAGATGGAGAACACCGCGCCGTCCTCCACCTCCTCCCCCAGCTCCTGAGTCGCATTCTAAACACACACACACACACACACACACACACACACACACACACACACGTATTAGAGAAGTGATCTAGTCAAAATACAACACTTTGACATTCAAAATTCTTTAATGAGCTTGGTTCATGTTGCCTTTACATCATCCTCACAAACAGGAAGTAGATCAGGAGGAAATGAACGTGTGCAAACACACAGAGCTTAACAGGGAACGGGTCAATTAATCAGGCTAAAATGTCACAAAAACACACACACACACACACACACACACACACACACACACACACACACAAATTTATGCTGTAAAGGAGGAGCACATCTAGAAAACGATTTATGGGGTGGTAACACTGAAGTAAGCATCCTTGCATGGTCTTTGTGGATTTGAGG
>NC_139589.1:24934728-24939728 GCF_946808225.1 Silurus aristotelis
TTTCACTGAAAGCTGTATTCTGCAAGACACTAAAACAGATTATGTAGTTTCTTATGTATGTAATTATTAAAATGTTCATTTGCAAGAATAATTTGTCAAAAAAGTCCATCACTCATTTCATCTGGGCTCCAAACAGACTTCATTTAATGATATAACGGAGTTAAAAGCATAATAAAGCAATTAATAGCAAATAATTGATTAAAGTCTTTATGCTAGACTGAAAAAACGCTGCATTTGCAGATTAATTAATACCATGTGCAATATTCTGATAAACTATTCTTTTCTTCATCGTCATCTTCTCCACATCAATACAAGCTTTCTAACAATTCCTAATTTGAGTGACATCCATGATGGCCGCCCACAAACTGTTCCAGCGTTCAGGTACACGGTAAAGCTCTGTTTATGTTTCTAAATAACAGAAAGTCCCACTGTGTCCTTCAACAAGTCTGTGTGATTTTACTTTGGGTTCTTCTCACACACACACACACACACACACACACACACACACACGCACACGCATGCACGCACGCACAAATATAGACACGACCAGAAAGTTCTAGATAACAATAATTCCCATGCTTGGCTGAATATTGGGAGTAATAGATAACAGAAGGTCCTTATTCAGGAAGTTTGAGGTACATTAAGATCTCCACAACGACTGCATGCTATGAGTCAGAGGTCTGCAGATTAAAGATGTTCCTCAGGTCACTGTGGAGCTTTTTTCAGGTTCTAAAGGTCCTTTGTTTTGCACTCGTGTCCTATGTGTCTGAAACATTACAGAAACGTGTGATTTCACTGGTCTGAGTGAGACACACGTCCATTTGCAATTAGCCACATTAGCTTTGTAGCTCTGGTGCAAACCCAGAGCATGTGGAAATGCTGACTCGCCGTTTACTCTTTTTTAACCTAGAAGTCTCTGACGGCTCGTCTCTGAAACACAGCGAGTTCACCTCGAGGTGACGGAGACTGGAAACACACGTGTTACGAGATCAACATAACAGCTTAGTAATTGGGTCGTTTGAGTAGCGTAAAAATGCTCACACACACACACACACACACACACACACACACACACACACACACACACACAAACACACTCACTACACACACACACACGCACACACACACACACACACACACACACACACACACACACACACACACACACACGTCTTCTCTGAAAGTTTTGGCTGCTCTACTTTGCACATCTGGTGTGTGTTATGTGTGGGCTGAGCCACTGCCGGTAAGAGCCGCGACTGAAAACACAACCATGGAGCCAAGGAATGCAGCAGGGGGGAGGAGGGGACACACAGCTAGCAGGAAAAGCAGTGTGTGTGTGTGTGTGTGTGTGTGTGTGTGTGTTGAAGCATACGTGTGTTTATATGTAGCAGTGTGTGTAACTGTAAAGGACAGAGTTCATATGCAAGTGTGTGGGTGTTTGAGAGTGTGTATGTGTGTGTTTGAAAGTGTGTATGTGTGTGTGTTTAAGGGTGTGCATGTGTGTGTTTGAGAGTGTGCATGTGTGTGTTTGAGAGTGTGTATGTGTGTGTTTGAAAGTGTGTATGTGTGTGTGTTTGAAAGTGTGTCTGTGTGTGTTTGAGAGTGTGTATGTGTGTGTTTGAGAGTGTGTATGTGTGTGTTTGAGAGTGTGTATGTGTGTGTTTGAAAGTGTGTATGTGTTTAAGGGTGTGCATGTGTGTGTTTGAGAGTGTGCATGTGTGTGTTTGAGAGTGTGTATGTGTGTGTGTTTGAGGGTGTGCATGTGTGTGTTTGAAAGTGTGTATGCGTGTGTTTGAGAGTGTGTATGTGTGTGTTTGAGAGTGTGTTTGTGTGTTTAAAAGTGTGTATGTGTGTGTGTGTGTTTGTGTATATATGAGATGTGTGTTGAAGCATATGTGTGTTTATATGTAGCAGTGTGTGTAACTGTAAAGTGTGTGTGTATTCATGTATAAGACTGTGTGCACAAGTGTAAAAATGTGAAAGCATGTGTGTGCAGATGTTAGAGTATATCTGTGTGTGTGTTTGTGCTTGTATGTGTTTATGAGATATGTGTGCAAGTGTGTATTTTTGTATACATTTATATATGAGACGTGTTTGCAAGGGCATGTGTGTAACTGTAAAGGTCGGTGTCAATGTGCATGAGTGTGTATATACATTCATATATTTGATATATCATTTTTTACACTATGTTTGCATGTGTGTGTGTGTGTGTGTGTGCGTGTGTGTGTGTGTGTGTGTGTGTGTCTGAAGTGGTATTTTAGAAGTGGGTGAGTGTGTGTGTTAGTGTTAGGGTTAGGGTTATGGGGTTTATGTACAGGGCCGCTGGAAGTCATTTTGAACATGGGGTGCTGTGAATTTTTATTTATTTTTTTTTTTTTGACAAAAAAACCTATGAGCCTAGGGGTCTATTTAGAATACATTTAAAAAAAATAACATAGGGCTGTGACGATGGCAGTTTTTTTTTTTTTTACCACCGTGGTGGTAGTGGACCAAATACCGGCAGTGTTGCGGTGGTTGGGGGGTTGTTTTGAAATAATAATTAAAAAAAAAAAACCAAAGAAACAACACACTAAAGCCTGTAAAGCATTGAAATAAATATCAGTAAATACTGGTAACTTACAGAATATAATAAAGTTGAATCCATAAAAAAGAAGAAAACAGTTGTATATTTCCACACAAAGACGCGTTATAGCCTCCCGCTCTGCGCTTTGAGAGGGATGTGGAACACGAGCAGGAAAGAGACCACCGATCTCTTTTTCTGATATTTTTCTGGTATGAAGAGCTAATTTGATCTTCCACAAGGGCAAGGCATTTAGGCTATGTGTGCGCGCTGCCAGAGAAAGCCAAACTCAAATCACCCGCGCGTGTGAAACGCGCTTTACACATGAACTTGAAAAATCAATATTATTAAAATAATCAAAATAATTAAATTAAAATCCAAAATACACTTAATAGCCTACGTGTGTCAAAATCATTTCCTAAAATATTCATAAGGAATTTATAAATTGTGCAAAATATTTTTAATAGCCTACATTTAAAAAAAATCTCTCTCTCTGCAGAACCCCCAGCACCCCCACTTCCTGCGGCCATGTTTATGTGTGTGTGTATGGTCCAAAGAAAACATAAAAAACAAAACAAAGGGCGTGGCCTAATATTCTAATTCGATCTTTTGTCTGTTTAGGAAACATCAGATTCTTTTTATGTCTTTCTCTGAAGTTCCTCCAAAAAACAGAAAGTTCTGGGTTCCTTTACTCAGGACCACTTATGCTCCAGAAGTCTACGTTTTTCACTTTTAGGGAGGCAACACTGAAAGATAAGCCCCACAGTATCTTCTCTTTAGAGGAACATGAGGAACCATGCAGGGAGATAAATGTGTGATGTCATTATATCAGAGATGCTGACTCATAGCAGCATGACTCATGTGTAGAACCCAAACTCTGCTGAGTCACCTGAAGGCCATCCCAGGGTTTTCCCAAATCCAGAAGCTCAGTTCAGTCATTGTGTCACATTTAGAAACAATAACGAACATTTTGTGTTTCTGATTCTGTGTTTTGTTTTTTATTGTGTCCTACACTCTGCCTCTGCTGCTCTGCGGTGCATGATGGGATGGGATTAAATGGGACAGCTTATTCTGATCTCTGCGCTGGGTTCTTTACATACACACACATACACAAGCACACACACACACACACACACACACACACACACACACACACACACACACACAAGGATTCCGGCATCGTAATGTCATCTCTGTCTCGCTTCATGTCTGCATTCCTCACTTTCTCAAGGATAAGCAACGAGGAGTATTCTCCTACACACACACACACACACACACACACACACACACACACACACACACACAAGCCTGGAAATGAGGCTGATCTAATTAACAGGACTGCTATTATCCTAGCCGATGGCTAGCATTGCTGGCGTTGCTAAGCATCCATACTAATCAAATGAGCGGGTGATGTCATTAAGTGAGTCAGTATCCGGTTTTACAGTAAAATGAAGCAGCGTTTAAATGGATTCAAGTGAAAAAAAAAAGATAAAGCAGACATCTTGTAATAATCTCTTCATCCTAAAGTCCGATCAGCAGAGAAGAGTTCGGTTTATTATTATTAGACGCTTATTAAATGTTTTTAATGGAAGGAGTCTCCAGTGTCAGTAGTTTGTCATGAAGAAACATCAGTAGAATAAAAGGAATGAAACACAGGGATGTGCTGTGAACATTACGCCGTGAATTCATGGCATAAAGTCTGTAAGAAAACATTTTCCTGGTGTTCAGTGTAATCCACTTCAGCAGATCCAGTGCTTTGAGTGTTTTATTTACAGTTACAGTGTCGATTCTTTTGCCTTTATCTTTCCCCCATGAGGTCGCTTTGCAGATGTTGTGAGGTATTTGGAGAGCAACGGGAACCGGGAATTCAGGTAGCGTTTCTGAGGAAAACCCCTCCCTGTAATCTGCCTTTAGATCAGCGTGGCGTTAGAGCCAGGCACGGTGGGGATCTCCCACAAGAGAGAGAAAAATCATTCAGTTCCTTTAACGTTCCTAAAAGGCTAAAGGTCTGGAAAACACAAAATAATCACAAGTCTTTCTGTTTTTGGAAAGAATTAAATAAACAGATTGGACCAAATAACAGCAACAAACAGAATGGAATTAATCCTGCACTAATAGCGTATAGTAATTAGTGCAGGACAGTGAGCTGAGATAATGGAGCATTCACACTGAGATCAAGATCACAATGGGCTTTTAGAGATCTGACCTGAAAGTGACAGATATCATGCAGCAGGAGGCTGTTTTTTATCTCTAATAAACTTAAAAGCCCTGATCTGTTCTTCAAACGGAGCTAAAAGAGAAGCCGGTAGAGACAAATAGAGGAATCTGATCACCTACAGAGAAAAGACTGAGTACCAGTAAAGTCCACAAACTCGGGAAACAAAAGTCTCACTGAGAGCTTCCTGACATTCCAGATTTCCTCATTGTCCCTCATTATTAT
>NC_139589.1:24947228-24967228 GCF_946808225.1 Silurus aristotelis
CTTCTCTCCTTCTCTCCTCCTATCTCTGGAGCTCAGTCCGTTTCCACTCCCTGTTCTCTCGCTCGCGCTCCATCCTCACATCCTCACATCCTTTACACATGCACGAAAAAACAAACAAACAAACAAAGAAAACATACAAAACAAAACCTCCGAAAAAACCCCCACACACACGCACCGCGCGCGCGCGCACAAACACACGCACACGCCGAGGAATGATCAATCAGACCGAGAGCGCGTGCGTTCCGGCTTTTCTCTTCACCCGGTGGTTCCAGTGAAACGCTCGCGGATCGACGGGGATCCCGACTGCGGTGCAGAGCGGCTCAAAACCAGCACGCGCGCTCGCACCGGACACACCGAGATCGGACCCGAGTCTGATAGCAGGGGCGGAGCTCGGGGCGGGACAGAGGGATTCAAGATTCTGGACAATATATTTAAAAAAAAAAAGGTATTTGCAGTTGCGTTTTCTACACGTGTGGACGCATAAAGTGTGATTAATAAAAGCGTAATTGCTAATCTTTCATTAGAGTTTGTGTTTTTCGCGAATGCACAGTGACTCAAATTTCACATGGAAATGCAAAGTGTATTTCTCGCGTGTTAGGAGTTATGACGTCATATTTCAATTGCAATGTTTATTAAGTTTGCTTTGATTTTCTCTGCGCCGCACGTGCAGTCTGTTAAAACTCAAAACTCGAATTCGAATTCCCCAAGTCAATCAAGTGTCCGAGGTGAAATACAGTGGAAATGGACTTTATCACAATTTATACGCTCACGTGTGGAAAACGCAACTGCAGATACAATTAGCATTTCCTTTAGAATATCGTGTGGAAAATCTTCATCAGCATGACAAATATGGACATTCACATTGCTAAAGCATATATTATATAAATATAATATAAATAGAACATACAGACACATAACACCCATAACAATAAACTATAATAATATAACTGTTAAAATGATAGAATAAAAACTACAGCGGTCTCTACAGGCTGGAACTGAGTGGATGATTAGTGTCACTCAGATGAAGATGGGTTTCCTTCTGAGGCTGGTTCCTCTCCAGGTTTCTTCCTCATGCCATCTCAAGGAGTTTGTTGTCTCTGTTGCCTCTGTCTCACTCATTAGGGATAAACGTATAAGGACTAATTATTAAGACTAAAATGATTATTTGAAATCTTTTTATTAATATTTATTTATGAATTTCTGTGAAACTGCTTTGAGACAACATGAGGTGTTAAAAGTGATGTAAAAATCGAATTGAATTATAATCGACACACACGTGGGGGAAAACCCTCAATAACGCCTTTAGCACTGGTTTAATGAAATCGTTTGGATGTAATTTGAAGCCTTTACACTCATCGAATCCCAGCAGCTTTGACTAACACTGATTTTGTCCCACTTTCTCCAGCATAAGTCTTAGCCATGGAGAAGTGAAGATCAGCTTCTCCTGATGGAGTTTAATCCTTTGTGCTACTTTTCTGATTCACACCTGAGAGTCAAACCTCAGGCTTATGCACATCTGCTGAACTGTTTTGATTTAATGACGCATTACAGGAGCGTGAGCTACAGATGGCTCTTTTTAAACAAGTCTAGTTTTAGAAGTACACATTCTCCTACATATAAAAACTCAAGCTTCGTGCTGCTCATCTGTTAGAATCCTTCAACAAAAGCCTCCAGATAGAACCTTTTCAGCTCCATGGTTCCTGGTTCCTTTATCTCAGTGTTCCACGTTCTTCACGTGTCTGCTTGGGGTTCCTCAGGGTTCTCTGGGTTTCTTTCTTGTGGTGTGTGAGTGTGTGGTGTAGAACCAATCAAAAACCCACAACGATGAAATGATTCTTAAAGAAAACTTCATGATATGTGCAGTAAATATTTCTCATCTGTTTAAAGAGAGAACTGCATTAGAAGAGAGGTGTTCGACTCAGACACCATATGAGTTCATGAGCAGGTTCTAGCAGGAACACTGATGAGAAAGAACCGGGCCGTGTCGGTTTTGAAGCTCAGATCTGAGGTCTGTGTGCCAGTGGAACATGCTGCTGATGTTTATTACACGTCAACTCCCTTTCAGTTCAAGGACACGTGTGTGTGTGTGTGTGTGTGTGTGTGTGTGTGAGAGAGAGAGTGAGTGACCTCAGTGCTGCTGAACTTGAGTGTGTTTGTGTGTGAGGCTGAAACACTCGAATCAGCACCATGTGGAAGCAATCAAACAAAGAAACAGAGTTACAAGAAAGAGAGAGGGAGAGAGGGGGGGGGGAACAGAATGAAGAGCACAAGGGGGGGGGGGTTCCCTTTTCAAAAACACAGATCAGGAGAAGGGGAGTAGACGAGAAGAAAACGGGACATGAGAGCAGAGGAGTGTGTATGTGAGAGTGTGTGTGTTTGTGAGACAGTGTGTGTTTGTGAGAGTGTGTGTGTGTGTGTGTGTGTGTGTGTGTGTGTGCGTGCGTGTAGCCCTCAGATGTCTCTGGCACTCACTCTGGTCCAGTAAACCTGCCAGAAAGCAGCAGTTCACCAACAATCTGAACTTCCTCTTTTACACAAACCCTCCAGACCAGCAGCAGATGATCAGACTCATGGATCAGTGCTCATCAACTAAAACACAACCCCAGCAAAACAGAACTTCTGCTCATCTCAGGTGATTCATCTCCAGGTCAAGATCTCTGAATATCTCTTCATGACGCTCTGATCTCCCCTTCAGCCACTGTTAGTAACCTCGGGGTAACTATGGACATTCACCTGTCCTTCTGCTCACATGCTGATAATGTGGCTCCTTCTTGATCGTCTTGTTCAGGCTCTTGTGATTTTGAGACTGGACTACTGCAGCTCTCTGCTGCAGGTCTTCCTCTGAACACTATTCATCCACTGCAAATGATCCAAAACGCAGCTGTGTGGCTTGTGTTCAATCTGCCCAAGTTCTCCCACACCACCCCACTGCTGCTCCTCCACTGGCTTCCAGTAGCTGCACGTATCAGATAAAAAAATGCACCAGCACCATCTTACCTCAGAGACTTCATCACATCTTGCACTGCACCACGCTGTCTGAGATCCTCCAGCACTGCTCCACTGGTACCACCTTCTCTCAGAATGAGAGGTAAGTACACTTCAAGGCTCTTCTCTGTTCTGGCACCGAGGTGGTGAAATGAACTTCCGCTTGATATCTGAACAGAGGAGTCCCTGGTGATCTTCAAGCGATGGGTGAAGACCTTCATCTTCCTGAAACACTTAAATTAGCACTTTCCAAGTTTGCTTTTTTCAAAAACAACAACAAAACACAGAGTTGTAGTCTGATCTATATTAAGTGTGTAGTCTGATCTATATTAAATGTGTAGTCTGATCTATATTAAATGTGTAGTCTGATCTATATTAAATGTGTAGTCTGATCTATATTGAGTGTGTAGTCTGAGCTATATTAAGTGTGTAGTCTGAGCTATATTAAGTGTGTAGTCTGATCTATATTAAGTGTGTAGTCTAATGTAGCAGTGTAGATTTATTCGTTGATGGAGACTGAAAGCAGGTTTGTACGTCTCTGGACACAGACGTCTGCTAAATACTGTAAATGTTTAACCAATCAGAAGTGAGAGCTCTGTGAGTGACTTATCCTCTGTGAATGTCTCTCAGGTATCACATCTCTCACAATAACAGAATATTTATATTTACATGCATTTAGAGGAGTTTCTTTAATAATATAAAGAAAAAATAAATCACGAGTCTGTAGTCGAGTTTTCCAAAAACAACACTTTAGTGTTAAAATCATCAGAAAACATCACAATCATTTCGGAAGCGAACACATTTGAGAAATCGGAGTTAATCAGCCTTTTGTGTGTCGTGTGTTTAAGAAATTCATCTGAAAGTGCTCTTTAGATTTGTTTGATTTTATAAACATGTGCCAGTAATCAATTACACGATTATATCGCAATATTGTGGACATTAAAGTCATTCCTCAGGCTGCCAAAATACATCTGCCTAAAATAATCAGAATAAAATCCCATGTGTGTTTGTTGATCAGCACGGTTACGTGTTGTTTATCTCCAGCGTAAACAAGAGCCGCATGCTGACAGCAGACACACACACTTTAGCAGGTTAAATAGCATCCGTGCTAATATATAACCAGGATTAGTACATGGTTAGTAAACTCAGAGCGTTTTCCACTGACACGGAGGCGGAGCTTCATCTGGAACCGTTCACATTCAGCAACTTGCTTCAGTGTGAAGTGTCAGAGAGGCCACACCCCCTTTACTGAGACTGACAGGTATGTAGGCCACGCCTCTTTTACAGAGACGCAGCACTATTTGCTACATGATTGCGTTACTAAATCCAGTAGCAGCTGTTGCTAGCCAGCTAGCTAAAATCAGCAAAACTACTAATGAAGTCTGTGATTGGCCAATGTAATATCACATGTCAACCTAAGCTCCGCCCTTCTTTACTAACAGCTCATCACAGAAAATTAAAATCAAGATGTAATGAGATCAGACGATCCGCCTGTAAGCTCCGCCCACAACATGATGTACAATTTCAGAGAACCAGAATAGTGCTAAGTCTGTGTCAGTGGAAACAAACAAACACACACACACACACACACACACACACACACACACACAGCAAAGTCTGTGCATACAGCAGGACCTGGAATGGAGAGAACATAAAGAACATTAAAAGTATACGTTAAAAGATGGAGATTTACACTTTACATAGTGTCGGCTCTCTGTGAGCCATGCGCCAATCATCTTACACACACACACACACACACACACACACACACACACACACACACACACACAATACCGTCCTGAATATTTCCCTTCACAAACACAGAGAACGTTCAACACTGTATTAATGATGTAAAGAGTAAAACCCAGCGTAGTCACGGCTCCGCTCCGCCGCTGATTATTTCCTCATAACGGCACGTCCCCAGTGATTTATTCCTCTTACACCACATTCTTAATTGTATGCAGTCAGTAAAACAAGTTAGTTCCTGCCCTAAGGGTACGGCTTTACCTCCGACACTGGAGACTCATTCGAAGTAGCGTTGCTATGGAAACGGGGGAATTAAAATAAAAAACCCTTCACTACGGTCAGAGCTGCTGTTATAGAGAGTTAATCACTGATCAATTAACCTCCTGACCAATCAGGATCCAAAATTCTGCAGGTGTGATATCGCACACCTTAACGAAACTGCTCGCTATTCTCGGTCATTACGTTATGTTCGAACGCCGGAGGTTTTTCAGCCGCCTTAACGGTAACCATAGCAACCATATCAGTGAAGTGTTGATATGTGCGAATAGACATGCAGCTGAATGAATCCCCCCAAAGCATCATGAGATTGTGATGTTCTTCATGTCGGCTGTTGTTTTTTTCCCCCGTATCGTATAACTGATTACAGGCACGTGCTCAGTGTGGGATTAACGTTCATAACGCGCCGCCGCTGCGGAATCTCCTTCCTCTCAACTTTAATCCTGAACACATCCATCTTCAAAAATAAAAACACCAAAAAGTAAAATCTTTTAAAAAATTAGGAAAAAAACCAAACAAAAAAACAACACTGAGAAACCTGTACAATTGGAGTGTTTTTAAGACACTGCAGGATCCTTTCCAAGTGTTCAGTGCAGTCAAAAGCTACACACACACACACACACACACACACACACACACACACACACACACACACACACACACACACACACACACACACACACACACACAGTCTGATTACGAGAGATGTGGCCCACGAGCCGACACTGTGGGTTTTCTCCCATAACGCAAAGGCAGAAAGATGACATCCCACCCAGGATGCAGTGGGGCACTGTTCTGGTCGTCGCCGTGGCTACCGGTTGCTGTGGTTTCTCTGAACAAGGAGAGAGAGAGAGTGTGTGTGTGTGTGTGTGTGTGAGCTACGAGCCATCCTGCAGCTCTTTAGCCTTGGTGAGGATGGTGTGTACGTCTGAAATGGGGTAGTCCTGAAACACACACGTTCACACGTTACCCATAATTCACTGGGGCACTCCTGTAATAGTGCGGTGTGTGTGTGTGTGTGTGTGTGTGTGTGTGTGTGTGTGTTACCTGGAGTAATCTCATGTTCGTTGTAAAGTCTCCTGCCAGCAACTGATCACGAATTAAACTGAAACCAAAAAACACACAAATACATATATATGAGAGAGAGAGAGAGAGAGAGGAGAGAGAGAGGAGAGAAAGAGAGGAGAGAGAGAGAGAAAGAGAGAGAGAGAGAGAGAGCGAGAGAGAGAGAGAGAGAGAGAATATGATGAAGAGATCACAGAAGATAAAATAAAAGAGGGGAAAAAGAACAAAGATGGGAAAATCTATAACAGGGTCCCCAAACCTTGTTTCTGTGAGGGAGACATAATTATTCGTTTCTTCCCTGAGGGTCTGTACCAGGAGACGCCGCGGGCCGCAGTGACTGTGTGTTATTGTGGAGATTTTATTATGATTTTAAATGCAGTTATTTTGCCTCTAAATGCTGAATTAGTTTATTATTTTGTTCTGCACAGTACAGATCATCACATTTCAACAGCACGCAGTCTCACGTAAAAACAAACAGCATGTGGTGTCAGTAAGTCGCCTCTAGAGGTCGCTCTTGTAATGACAACAGACCGGAAACAGGAAAAACTACTGGCATGGAATTTTGCCAGCAGCCGATATTTTCCAGCGATCAACTAGCGGCGCTTCGACTCGCCTTGGTGGATACAGAGTGAGACACTGGATGTGAACAAGAGCTTACAGGAGACAAAAAAAGGGACAAAATAGAGAAAGATATAGAGAAAAAAAAGATAGAAGAGAAAAATGAAGCTGGTCTTACGTCAGCATGGCGCAGCAGACAAGTATGAGGAAGTGGAAACGATCCTGATCGGAGAAAAGCGAATCCCAAATACGGATCACATCCGGCAACAAAAACTCCTGAGAGAGCAGCAGAGTCAACCAGCGGAACGTAAAGTACTGAGGCTTTATATTCTGCTCCTGCTGTAGGGAGGGAGAGAGAAAAAGAGAGAGGGATAGTGTGGAAAGAGAGATGCATGGAGAGAGAGATATAGATAGAGAGAGAGAGAGAGAGAGAGAGAGAGAGAGATTAATTATTAAACATTATTACTCTCATTACAGAAGTGTGTGCACTCTGTTTACATACGGAAGAGGAAGTGAAGAGGAAGCGAACAGGAAGCGAGTTCTTGCACTTACCAGTTTCATGTGGAGCTCCATGTCCTTCTCCTTTAACATGGAGAAGACGCTCTCCATCTTGTACGTGATGCCGCACTGAGAGTCGTCCAGGCTCTTAATAAAGTTATCACGGTTCTCCGACATCAGATTGGTGAAGCAGAAGAAGGTGTCGGCCTCTGCGTGCTCTGAGGGAGGACAGGAAAAACACAGCGAGGAGAGAAGAAAGAGACAGAATAATCTAAATGTTATGCAGAAAATGATAGAAATGTTTAAAGTGGAGGAGATTTAGAGCACAGTAATGTGTGTGTAGTAACACTGTTTCCTGCAAGGGGCAGCAGCAGCAGTGTTCGGTTTCTCGCTCGGCCCACATTGTTGTTGTTTTTGTTGTCTTGTTGTTGTTTACCTTTCCACTGTGGGTTGGGGTCGGTGGCGAAGGTGTAGTAGATCGGCCCCACAATCTCGTTCATGCCCTGTACGTAGGCGATGCCCGGGTTCAGCTTGGCGTAGATGAACAGGATTCGCTCCACCACCTCCCAGTGCGCCTCGCACCCGTTTGGCAAAACCTCGTACTCGTTGGACGGGTAAAGGTTCAGTGCCTTGCCTGGAGAACTCACCTAGGGGTCAGAGGTCAAAATGCAAAAAACAGGTTCCTGATGAGAACAGCAGTTAAAAAACATTTTACGAAAAAAAATTTTCGTTTTGTTTTTTGAGACACCGATCAGGACGACCATCAGGGCGACAGCTGAAGGCTTTTACAGTAAAACACGGCACGTGTTTAAACGTTGCTGCGTGTAAACATCCATAAACGTATTTACAGGAGAAAGAAAAGAGCAGAAGGCAAAAACAATCCACAAAAACCTGCCTACGGATATCTCCTGAGGAAACCAGCTCTCCTGCTAGGGGAAACACACCACCGGTGCTGAACTCACACACACACACACACACACACACACACACACACTCACACACACTTTACAGACCCCCTGGTGATGAGCCTCACCTCTGAACAATTCCCTTCTCTCCTGAATAAAAAGCTAAATAAAGGACACCACAGGGGCCTGAGTGAGTGTGTGTGTGTGTGTGTGTGTGTAATCGTAACACACTAATGCTAATGCCTTTGCCATTCATCCACGTTTCAGCTACATTTATATCTCTCACACACACACACACACACACACACACACACACACACACACACACACACACACACACACACGAAGACTCACCTTTGTTTGACCATCTGAGCTCTGATCAAAGCAAACAGGCCACAAATAAATTCAACAATTTAATGAATCACCAAACACACCTTCAAGAACACACACACACACACTCACGTTGGTGACTCCACTACGGTTACGGTTGACAGTCTGAGCTTTAAGTGTGGTCTGTTCCACTCGTCTGCGCAGAGTTTCGTACTCGTTCTGTGAATCGAGGATCAGCTGACAGGGAAACTCTGTGGGTCTCTGGAAGAACGCCATGTCTGGATATAAACGCCTGACACACACACACACACACACACACACACACACACACACACACACACACACACACACACACACACACACACACACACACACACACACACACACACACACACAGCCATAGGTTAGTGAACACCTGACCATAAGATTGCTATGTGCTACTTATTGAACATCCCATTATACATTTAGTCTCCATTTACTGTGATTATAAGCTCCACTCTTCTGGGAAGATGTTTCACTCGATTCTGGAGTGCACTTGTGGAGATCTGAAGCAGAAGTGAAGGAAATGTAAAGAAAGGGTGAAGTAGGAGGAAGAGTGAAAGAAGGACAGAGGAGTGAATGAGGAGTGGAGGAGGGAATGAGGAGTGGAGGAGGGAATGAGGAGTGGAGGAGGAGTGGAGGAGGGAATGAGGGGTGGAGGAGGAGTGGAGGAGGGAATGAGGGGTGGAGGAGGAGTGGAGGAGGGGTGGAGGAGGGAATGAGGAGTGAAGGAGAAGTAAAGGAGAGAATGAGGAGTAAAAGAGGGAATGAGGAGTAAAAGAGTGAATGAGGAGTGGAGGAGGGAATAAGGAGTGGAGGAGGGAATAAGGCGGAGTAAAAGAGGGAATGAGGAGGGAATGAGGTGTAAAAGAGGGAATGGGGTGTAAAAGAGGGAATGAGGAGTGAATAAGGAGTGAAGGAGGGAATAAGGAGTGAAGGAGAAGTAAAGGAGAGAATAAGGAGTAAAAGAG
This sequence comes from Silurus aristotelis, assembly GCF_946808225.1. Lineage (NCBI taxonomy): Eukaryota > Metazoa > Chordata > Actinopteri > Siluriformes > Siluridae > Silurus > Silurus aristotelis. Next base: position 24,956,602 of record NC_139589.1, read on the forward strand.
GGAATGAGGAATGAAGGAGGGAATAAGGAGTAAATGAGGAATGAAGGAGGGAATGAGGTGTAAAAGAGGGAATGAGGAGGGAATGAGGGGTGAAGGAGGAGTGGAGGTGTGAAAGAGGAGTGCAGGAAGAATAAAGCTTTGATCCTTGAGCATTATGGCTGTCAGTGGTATATAAAGAGTGGGTGTGGTCTACTCGTGTTTCTGACAGGCTGGAGGTGAGAAGCTCATACGCCTCCTGATCATCAGGATCTCTGTGACGTACCTGACGTCTTTATCGATCTGTAACAGAACCTCGTTATCTTTGAAGTAATTGTTCCATCGGCTCTCGGGATTCGGATTCAGTGGCTGAGAAACACAGAGAGAAGAAACGGAGTGTTACAATAAAACACTGACGTGAGAAGTCGAGTTGAGCTGAACATCAGGCACTCACGTGATCCTCCATGGTCACGTCCTCCCTGGAGACACCCATATTAGCTTTAGCGATTCCCGGCTGGATAATCATCTCCTTCAGAAACTGGGAATAAATCTCTCTAAACACACACACACACACACACACACACACACACACACACGTATATAAATTATTATCAATAAAAGAAAAAATACAAACACAATATAATATGTATAAAAATGTAATAAAACTAATTAACGAGAACGTCCTTAATTAGTTTTCATTTAAATAACAAAAAATAAGGTGTTTTTTTTTTTTACCAGTTGGACTTTTTAATTAACAGAATAAAACAATTTATAAAACAAAGTCTTTTCTTTACTAAAATCTTGCGAATTTCAGCAACAGCACATAAAAAAAAAAAAAAACAATTAGGTCAAAGCTGTATTTTTAATTCTTTTACATTATTGGTGCACATTAATGCACTCACATTTAAAATTCAGAGAAATTATTTATATTTTTGTACAAAACCAGATAAAAAAATTTTCGACGGCGTCTTCCAAACTACACCATATTTCTGTAGTGAATTAAGAAATAAATATATTTAATAAATACTTACTGTTTAATTCCAAATTAACCGTAATCAATTAGTTCCTTGTAAATTACAAATGATCTGATAGAGTACCTTTTTGTCTCTATAAATCTCAGCGCTCTGCATTGTTTACTCACGTGTTGTTTTGAAATAGATTCCAAATCATATTTTACTAAATGATTCATGAAGCGATTCATCATGAACAGACCATTTGACTCATTTGACTCATAAAAAATAAATAAATTAATAAAGAAATAAATAAATTAAATTCCAGTTCCTGCTTCCTTCCCCTTTTTTAGTTCCTGAGTGTGTGTGTGTGTGTGTGTGTGTGTGTGTGTGTGTGTGTGTGTGTGTGCATTACCGCTGCTTTTTCAGGAACGAGTCCCACAGTGTCTGGTCCAGGGGCAGGAAGTTCAACAAGATCTGAAGAATCATTACAACCATAAATGTTAATTTCATTTCCACCTTTGACACGTGGGACATCACCATAATCACGACTCTTGTTTTGATTCTCTATCGTTACCATAGTAACGCTCGTTCACAAGGACGTGTACCGCAAAAAACTGTTTCTGCAAGGAGACGTGTATTTATCGTTTAGGGAAGGAGTCTCCAGTGTCAGAGGATTTTATATAAATAAAATTATTTGTAAATAAAAGACATTGGGAAACTCAGCGTGGACTCAGAAACTCCACTTCACCACACTGTCATGGTTTTATTTTAATTTACAGGAAACTTCAGGAATGTTAAATACAGTCAGGCGGAAAAAGTCACAACACCCCCCAAAGATCCTCACCTTCCAGCACAGAGATCGAATCCCGCCCTCGAAAGGAATTCCTGAGCGACGGAGTTCACCAGACACCAACCAGAGACAGAAGCAAGGAACAGCATCATCATCATCATTAGTAGTAGTAATAATAGCCTGAGTATTGCAGGTATTAAAAGTAGCAGGAGGACAATGGAGCATAACCGCAGTATAACAGTATAAGTGCAATTAGTAGAAATATATGCAGTATTAATAGTATAACTAGTAGTAATAATAGTAAAAGTATTAGTGGCATTAGTAAGAGTATTAAAATGTAGGAGGAGGACAATGAGGCACAATAGTAGTACAATTACTAGGACTAGTGGTATTAGTAGGAGTATTAGTGGTAATAATAATAATATAATGACTAGTAGTAACAGTGATAAGAGTCTTAGTGACATCAGTAATAGTATTTATACTAGTAGTAATAGTAGGAGTATTTAATTAAAGTAGTATTACTAGTATTAACAGTACTGCTAGACGTTACAGGGGACATTAACAGTAGTAGTATTAGTAGTATTATTAGTAGTATTGTTAGTATTAGTGTTAGTATTCTTAGTATTAGTATTATTATTATTATTAGTAGTAGTAATATTAGTAGTATTATTGTTAGTATTAGTAATTGTTAGTATTAGTAGTATTGTTAGTATTAGTATTATTGTTAGTATTAGTATTATTAGTATTATTAGTATTATTGTTAGTATTAGTAGTATTGTTAGTATTAGTAATTGTTAGTATTAGTAGTATTGTTAGTATTAGTATTATTAGTATTATTAGTATTATTGTTAGTATTAGTAGTATTGTTAGTATTAGTATTATTATTAGTATTATTGTTAGTATTATTATTAGTAGTAGTATTGTTAGTATTAGTAGTATTGTTAGTATTAATATTATTATTAGTAGTATAATTGTTAGTATTAGTATTTTTGTTAGTATTAGTATTGTTAGTATTAGTAGTATTGTTAGTATTAGTAGTATTATTAGTATTAGTATTAGTAATTGTTAGTATTAGTTATTGTTAGTATTAGTAGTATTGTTAGTATTAGTAGTATTGTTAGTATAAGTATTATTAGTATTATTAGTAGTATAATTGTTAGTGTTAGTAGTATTGTTAGTATTAGTATTGTTAGTATAAGTATTATTATTAGTATTATTAGTAGTATAATTGTTAGTATTATTAGTAGTATAATTGTTAGTGTTAGTAGTATTGTTAGTATTAGTATTATTAGTATTAGTAGTATTGTTAGTATAAGTATTATTAGTATTATTAGTAGTATAATTGTTAGTATTAGTATTGTTAGTATTAGTAGTATTGTTAGTATAAGTATTATTAGTATTATTAGTAGTATAATTGTTAGTGTTAGTGGTATTAGTATTAGTAGTATTGTTAGTATAAGTATTATTAGTATTATTAGTAGTATAATTGTTAGTATTATTAGTAGTATAATTGTTAGTGTTAGTAGTATTGTTAGTGTTAGTAGTATTAGTATTAGTAGTATTGTTAGTATAAGTATTATTAGTATTATTAGTAGTATAATTGTTAGTATTAGTATTGTTAGTATAAGTATTATTAGTATTATTAGTAGTATAATTGTTAGTGTTAGTAGTATTGTTAGTGTTAGTATTGTTAGTATTAGTAGTATTGTTAGTATAAGTATTATTAGTATTATTAGTAGTATAATTGTTAGTGTTAGTAGTATTAGTATTAGTAGTATTGTTAGTATAAGTATTATTAGTATTATTAGTAGTATAATTGTTAGTGTTAGTAGTATTGTTAGTATTAGTATTGTTAGTATTAGTAGTATTGTTAGTATTAGCAGCAGTAATATAAGTAATAATAGTAATAATTAGTTATTAGTCTGACAGGAAGGTTGGATTTAAGGATGTTCTGAACAGGACGTTACCGCCGAAGCAGAGTTCCCGTAGTGCCTTCAGGTCGATCTTCTCCTCACTCAGCGCCGTCTTAAACTCCTGAATCCTTCAAACAAAACAACAACTTCAAATTTACTAAATTATCATTAGAAATAAAATTACAATTTACATTTAAACAGAATGAAAGGTATAAAATGATTTTCAGCTGGGCATTAGAAAAACAAACTAATATAAATAAAATGTTAAATAAAGGTTTAACCCACCCCCCACCCCCCCCAACATAAACACCGGCGTATAAAAAAAACCCTCATCCTCTGAGCCTCCAGCAGGAGATCCTCCTGAGAAAACCAAACTCGACTCCGGGGTAAACGTCTCCAAGTGACGAGTCTGAGCAGCGGTTTGCAGTTTTATCCTGCACCATGATGATCTCCTGGGGTAGAACTTCGAGAGATTTACAGGGAATAAATCTTCCTAGCCAGATGCAGTGTGATGGTGCAGGAGGAACAGAAAACTCCTGACTGCAGTCACAAGTCCTCTCAGGTCCTGGGGTTAAAGTTTAACTTAAAGTAATGATGATTATCTGCTGACTGGAGGATTTTTTTTATATCTGGCAGATTTTTCTCAGTGATGAAGTTAAGCTTCTGTGCAGGAGATCGGATCAGGTTCTGGTTTCTCTTCAACTCTGGACGTTGTTTTAAAGAAAAACTCACAATAAACGGAATAAACAGGAAAGTGACTTTGAATTAAGAACACAACTTCCTAATTAGACCCTTATCTTGAAAAAGCGTGGGACAGAGGTCCAGACGTGACGAGGATCAGACTGTCGTCATGTCTGATCTCAAACACCCCTCACGTTCACCTTGGATTGAAAAACTTGCTCACACACGTGCTCCGTTCAGTAGTAATGGCAATTACGTAGTTACGCTTTCGTATGTATGTGTGTGTGTGTGTGTGTGTGTGTGTGTGTGTGTGTTCCAACCCCAGTGCTGTAGACGATCATGTAGATGCATCTGCAAAGTTCACACACAATAATAAGAATTTTGTATTTATTGGCACGAAACCTGTCAAGGTTGTTGTTGAGCTCAACATTTCACCAATTATCTGTAGTCCGATCTGTTAAATCCAATCAAACAATCAATCAACCAATCAATCAATCAGACCAGATCAGGTTTTATTACAGATTTGCACCAGATGTGCATTTTCTACACTTATTATTATTATTATTGTTGTTGTTGCTGTTGTTTTTGTTGTTATTATTACTTCTTGGTTTCAGGACAGAGTTAAATACTCACTATATTTACATGTTTCAGGTTTTTGGCTGTTTTGTTTTCCTGTTTTATTAATAAATCATTTCAGAATGAAGCAGAAAAAAGCTCCAGGGTTAAAATCTCATTCTTCCACATGACCTGCACTTAATTTAACGCTCAGACAAGCACTAAACGACTTTCTGACCAAATTACAGAAGAATTATTACAGATAAATTAATACAGAAATATTATTCAACAAATAAAACCGAAACTCGGCGTGTTTTCCTCCTCACGCGCTCAGCACTGTCCGGCTGCTAAGCTACACGGCTAGCAAACTGACCAGGTTCAATTCATGCTTATTAAAGTCTAATCAAAACCACACACACGTTTATTCAGATCACACTCATGAACACACATTATTGTTGTCATGTATGAGGTCGAATCTCACCTGTTTTTGTACGAACTCGACATGTTGGAGCCCAAAACTGCACTGAGGCTGAAGAAATGAACGGGAGGGCGGTGTGACAGGAAAAATACTCCGGCTGGGAAACAAATGACAGCGCGCCTGATAGTCAAAAAGCAGCTTTTTTCAATGTATTTTTGTTATCTGCATTATTGCACACTAAGTAATTTTTCTTAATTTTTAATAGTTTTTATACTCAATCGTTTATCAAAATAATAAAATGTTTATTGAGGGTTTTTTTAGTTGAATAGAATGGTAGTTGCAATAAAAGAAGTCCGACTAGGAAACAAAATTATTTACTGAAATCTGATGTAACAGAAAGAAATCAGTTACAACTTATTTTAATTTTATTTACACACACACACACACACACACACACACACACACACACACACACACACACACACACACACGGATGTGCTTCATGGTACATGATTTTGGTGCTTGATTTGAGATTTGACGCATCATTAAAACAAATGTTTATTGATTATAAATAATTTTTTGGTGGAGTTTATTATTTTTGTATATCAGAGTAAGGAAAGGATTTTGTATCTCTTTTTACTTGAATAAGATATTTTATTACTCTTTCCACTTCTGATAAGTATTTTATTTGCTATAAGTAATCACATCTAATAGTCTTAACATTTCACTTTTAACCCCAGGGAATTGATTCCTTCTAAAGATTTGCCTCTCATCTGAAATAAAGATCAGCTTTTAATCTCACTGAGAACCGCATTTGACTGAACCAAATCTTTCATCTGAAACAAGAAAATCTGAAAATTCATGATCCTCTGGTCAACTGATCTTCAGCTCGTTGGGTCCAAACTCACATTCCTCATTTTCATAACTACATTCCTACATTTAGTTTCACTGCCGCTGGTGAGTAAATCATCTTCTCAGACTCACAGCAGACTTACGGAAGACAAAACTCACAATTTTTCATGAAGAAAGTTGTTTATAAGACACACACTCTGTACACACAATCCCACAGAGTCGAAAGCTCGGAGGAAATCGCATTCACACATCACAGCATTTTCATTTCCATAACTTGATTTTTGCTTCCTGAGTCTGTTACTCTTCACACTGCAGTGCTTCTGCTGAGTTCTGCATCATGATCAGTCAGGAGGTGATGATGAATTCTCTGTAAATCACAGCTCTGTTCAGGTTTCTGCAGTTCAGGTTTTCAGGTTATTAATGTGCTCGTTCTGATCCATTATCATTTCTATAGCAGCAGCTGGTTTGCAGCGATGTGTTCAGCACAAACTCCACATGAAACACTCTGTAAGTCTTTGAATAATCTTCAGGACAGAAGTAAATTTTTTTGCATATAAAAGCTGCATGTTTTTGTCACCGAAGAAAACGACTGTTTATCGCTGCTATAACGTCACAGAATTACTAACTGCTGAATTAAAGGCACATTTTTGTTTAAAATAAACAAATATAAAATACACCTCAGTTTCTTGTTATTGATTGTGGATGTTGGATTGGTTGTAGGTCAGATATGAAATTATATGTTAGATTGGATGTTAGATTTGGTGTTAGCTTAGATGTTGGGTTACATAATAAATTGGATGTTAGATTGGATGCTAGACTGAGTGTTAAACTTGTAGACTGGATTTTAGATTAGATATTATTTTGGATGTTAGATTAGATAATAAGTTAGATAATAAAGAGAATGTTAGTTTGGCTGTTAGATTGGATGTTGAATTGCATTTTAGATTGGATGTATTATGAGATTGTGAGGTTGTAAAGTTTAACGAATAGAGAAAACAAACAAACAAAGAAACAAACAAATGTCATTTTATTTTATTTTTTGTGCCAGAAACAATATTTTACTTTCTTTTTTCTTTTTCTTTTAAAATGAAATAAATAAGAAACGAAGCCCAAATTCACATCCTGTTTTTTTTTTTTTACTGAGAATAAATACAACTCGAATGGATTAGAATCTAATCCCAGTCTGATCTTTAAAATAAATATGACCGGATATTTTTTCCACACACAGGAAACACTTGCACGGTAACCCGGAAGTTGAAGGTTGTTTTGTTGACATCAGGACGAGCGACGCTAAAAGAGAAAGGAAAACAGAGCCGTGACGAAACAGAGCGTTTCCGCGGAGTAAAGCAGCAGAGCGGAGTGTTTTTCCCCGCAGCAGAGGAACGAGCAGGCCGCATTCGGGTAAAACTTCTGCCTTCCTCTCGGTGTCACGACCGCAGGAGGAAATCTCAGGGTCCTGTAGTCTGTTTTAGCGAGTGTGCTAATCGCTACGGAGCCGCTAGCAACGGCTGATTTAGCAGGGATTAGCATGCTAGCTCTCAAAGCTCATCCACTTTACACTTCAGATTTATTACTACTTTTACACCACGTTTCTGTCTGTCATTCACGTTCATCACGTGTACGTGTATGTTTTATGATGTCATCCAGTTGCTCATTAATTACAGCGAGTTTCTCAGCGCTAACTAGCAGCTTTAGCATAATCATCAGACACCTGCAGCTCCAGCAGTGTGTCTGCTTTCAGACATTAATATATCTGATGTCAAAACAAAACAAAGAAAAGAAAAGACTGTAGTCAGAATGTTGCTCTCAGTTTCGGTTCGTTTACAGGGAACTTTAAAGTTCATTCCACTCGCTAGTTAGTTAATGAACTAATTATATATGTTTGTATGTATGTTTAGGCTTGGAGATCACGATGCTCAAGATCTGAGTGCTCCGTCGCTGTGCTGTTTGACCTTCAAGTCAAAAAAAGGGAGAGCATCGCCATGGCAACCAAAGCCGGGGACGACCCGGAGACCCTGATGTCTCTGTGCACTGTGTTCTGCCTGAAGAACCTCAGAAGAACCATGTGCTACACGGGCGAGAGGAACAAACTGTGCCTGCGACCCGACATCTTCTTACCCAGCGAGATCTGCGACAAGCTCGTGAACATGTACACACTCTCCTTCTTCTCATTGTTAATATTATTGTTATTACCACTGCAGATGTGCTGATTACAGCACTTTGTTGTAACAGTGATTCAGAGGGTGTAAGATCAGGGAACATATAATGACGCTGAACAAACAAGTTCCTCCAGGTCCTGAACATCACTTACGTCATTTATAAAAAAATTATTTTACTATAATAAAGTTTCAGCTATGAGTTATGAGCTGCCTGAATCCTTGTAATGAGTCCAACAAAATCTTAAAGAGCACATTAATAATGAAGCTTTAGATTGTTTACTGGTTTCTTACTTCGGCTCCGTAAATGAATCTTTTTTTTGTTATAATGCTGTAATAATTATTTAATTTTTTAAAATACTTAATTCCTAATAATAGTTTGTTGCTGTAACAGTGTAATAACACCTCATTTGTAATGTCACTGTTACGCATCACTGTGTCGCTTCATATCTCGACACTGTATAGCGATAATTCTTTACTTCTCCTCTTCGACATCTTTTTTTGTGTAAATCTATTGTACTGTAACATGCAAATAACTCGTTTTATTTTATTGACGCTTTAATATCAGGTGGATTTGTTGCTGTGTAACATGATGAGTTTGATTAAGTGCATGCGTTAGTTAACCTTCTGCAGGAACCTTGTGATCAGTTCCGCTCCTCTGCTGCAGGTACATGGAGCTGGTGCACACCGACAGCGAGTTCGAGCCTCAGCAGGGTTTCTTTCAGCTCTTCAGCGACTCGCACAGCACCCGACTGAGCCGAGTGCACCTCCGAGAGGACACGGTACGAGACCGAGACCTTGACGCCATCGGGAAACAGGTGCTCACACATGACATCGCGATTAGAAGAAGAAGAACTTGTTGTTGTTTACTGTACGCTGTGATCATAAGTGTTTTTATTCGCTCAGTTTTATTTTTGTAATCTTGATCGTGCTCCATCACCACAGATTTATTGCTGGACAGGTTTGAGCTGTTTAGTAGGTCCGTCCTGTAACTCGTCAGATGTTGTGTTTCAGGATCTGATGGAGCTCCACCTGACCTGCTGTAATCACCTGAGCACTCGCAGCCTTCGCACTCTGCGCAACTTCCGGCACTCGCTGGTGTCCCTCAGCCTCTTCGGCTGCTCCAACATCTTCTTCCGCAAGTCTTCCTTAGAGGTGGATGAGGACGAGGAGGAGGAGGAGGAGGAGGAAGAGTTCTGCAACGGCACAGACTTCTCCTTCCAGGGGTTCAGGAGGCTGTGCATGTTGAACCTCGGCTGTCTGTCGGTGGACGTGGACCCTGAAGCTCTGCTGAAGCCCCTGGACACGCTCCGAGCGCTCGACCTGTCCTCGATGCACCTGCCCCGCTCAGCCTTCCTGGCTCAGTGGAGGGAGCAGCTGGCCTCGCTCGTGCTCTACAACGTGGACCTAAACGAGGAGCTCATCTCCACTATCCTGCACATGAACCGACTCAGGTGACGAGTCTCAAAACCCTCTCGAAAAATATCTTTATCTTTTCATTATCAGAATATCAGAAGAAGGATGTTAGTAAACGTTTAGAAGATCACGAGGCCACACCTTATTTAGTCTGATGAGCAGTTAGGCCACACCCCTCATCCGGACACATTGGCTCTATCCCACTATACTTTGATAAGAGGCCACACCTCCTCATATGTGACATACATACAGACCACACCCACTTTACTCTCACAAGTAAAACAAAATATGCATGTCGTCCAACGGAACTGATGCCACACCTCCCTAAGCCACACCTCCTGTAATGTGAGGGACACAGAGGCCACTCCCCCTTTCACAGGACCCTATTATATTTCCTATTAAACGTGAGTTCTTTTTCCAGGCACTTAGATATCTCACGTGACGGTCCACGTCCCTTCAAGTTCAAACTGACGAGGAAGATCCTGACCAACATCGTACAGACTTTATCGAATCTCGTCTCGCTGGACGTCTCGGGACACATCATGCTGGACAACTGCACCGTGCCGTACATCGAGGAGGCCATGGGACCACCCAGGTACACGCCCACACCGGAAATAACACACAAGCTACTGGTGTAACGGTACACGCATCATACAAAAATGTACCAAATGCAGTCGTTTTTAGAATTACAATCTGTTTCCCTTTAGGACTGTATTAAGTGGCGGACTGCTAGTTTGTTTTATTCTCCACCTCGCACTTTGAGCGAATATTTATTTTATAATCAGTAGGGATGCACCGAATATTCGGCCACCGAAAATCTTCGGCCCAAAACCAAAAATGCACTTTTGAGCCATTTTCGGCCGTAAATTTTCGGTGGCCGAATATTCGAAAGACTTTGATCAATGAAAAAACACGGG
>NC_139589.1:24977228-24992228 GCF_946808225.1 Silurus aristotelis
TTCTCAGAAGTTGGTTCTTGCTGCATTTGTGGTTTCACAAACATTTTTTTGTCTGAGGTGATGGACAAGGAGACGCAACTGCAGTTTTTACGTTGGTCTACATTTCTCTTATAGCTCAAAAGGATTATTCTCGAAACTTCTTTTGTCAAATCATCTCAAAGACACGATTTGTTTGATCAATGTAATGATGTTGCACAAAGCTGCTGCTGAGATACAGCTCACTCTCTGTTTGGTGGCTTTTAAATTCAGTAAATGATGATATTTTTTTTGCAGTTCATTATGGAGATGATGTTCGGCAGGTTTGGTGATGATTAGACAAAATCCAAGATGGTGGAAAATGTAATGAGGTGTAAATTAATATCACAGTCTGAACTGAACTCTGTGTTTCCACCCAAATAATCCCGAGATGATGATGATAATTACAGACTCTGTAGGCAGGATGTTAGTAATCACTTTTATTTGTCATTTATTTCCATCAAACTTTTACACACATTAATAATCAGCTCAGCGCTCTGTCCCGGAAAACTGCCTTAGAATAAAATCTATATAATTAATCGCAATGATTCACAATTTACTAAAGCAAACACCTTAATAACATTAATCAGATTCCCAGAATAAAATGAACATTTTAGCATCACAACATGAATCAAATCAAAAAATCAAAAAAGTGAAGAAAGAATACAATAACAGCAATGACGTGTGTGTGTGTGTGTGTGTGTGTGTGTGTGTGTGTGTGTGTGTGATACACTATAGACTCTGATATAAGGTTCAATAATAATGTTCACATCTGTAATTAAATGTATATACACTAATTACCCAAATGTGGTGTGTTTTAAAGTAAAGTTTAAACATGTTTTAATGCCTGTGAGAGTTGCTGCTGTATTTAAAGTCCTGATGATGAAACCGTAGGAATAAAAGTGAACACATTTCCATGAAACCTGGAGCATGTAGCATACAGGAATATACTGTATATATTAAAGCTTTTCTACACTGATTTGAAACAGAAGCAAAAGCGGATTATAAAGAGGATACTGATCATAGCAGGAAGTTAAAACCCTTTTGATATTTCTATTTTTTATATGTGTGTGTGTGTGTGTGTGTGTGTGTGTGTGTGTGTGTGTGTGTGCACTACAGTGAACGCTTGTTTGGAAAGAAAAATAAAAGGTGTCTGTTTCCACCAGCATTCACAATTTAAGATCTTGTTTCAGGTCTGAAGGTTTTAAGATGTTGTTGGGCTAAAATAAGGAAGACCTGACAGCCCTGAACAGGACAAATAAACTCACTGTCTTTGTTCCAACAAACGTTCAACTTCTTTCAGAGTGTCAATGCTCCAAGTCACACCACGTTCATTTTTGTACATTGTCTTTACTTTCTCCTTCACCCCCAGAAACCGATTCAACTTATCCCCCTTATTGCCAATCCACTTCTCTTTTGCTAGATGATCCACATAGATTTCATGATTATTCATATAATCTATGACATCATCCACTCTCTGCTTCTCCTCATCTGTCACATCCTGAGGGTTTATGTGGCCCAGAATTTGGGAGAAGGCTTCACGCAGCTCTTGGCAATACGCACCGTACATTATTCCATTCGCATTCACATAGAATTCATTATTGTCAAAGTGAACCACCATTTTTATCTCAATTTCATCTGCGGTGTCTTGGGAAAGTGTGTGATGAGCTAATCTCTTCATTGTTTCCTCATTAAATTGTGGTAGATTAGAAAAATTATATTTATTCAAAAAATCAACCAGAACTTTGTAATGAAATTTAAGGATGTCATTGTTAAAGACATGCTCGCCTCTATCTGACCTTTTGAGTTCCTCCGTCAGCTCTTCATTAAAGTCTGGTTTGATGTCACGGATCTTTCTTAACATGTCTTCCTTAATTTCCGCCACTCTTGTCTCTCTCTTTCTCTGTTCAGCTTAAGATATTACTTGTGCCTTTTTGGAACCTTTATTTACACATTCAATAATCTTATCCATTCTGACCTCTGTGGAGAAAAGAGCAATCTAAATATCTATATGATTTATTAAAGGAATTTCAGTAATATTTGGAAGAGTGAGAGGAGCAGGAATATCACACACACCTGACACATCACTGAGGCCAGGAATCTTAGATGTTGCTGCTGCACCTGCTGCTGGTTTAGTCGACTTCTAAAAGGAAAGATAAAAAATATATAATATAAAGAAGGGCAGATGATGGACCGAGGAGCCGAATGAAAATAATCCACTTCAGGATTGAGTTCTATAGTTCTATATTAACTGCTGTCCATGGCCGCAGGAAGTGGGGGTGCTGGGGGTGCTGCAGCACCCCCTATTGGCAAGAGAGAGATTTTTAAAAAATGTAGGCCTATTAAAATTTTTTTGCACAATTTATAAATTCCTTATGAATATTTTAGGAAATAAACACGTAGGCCATTAAGTGTATTTTGGATTTTAATTTAACTATTTTGAGGCCTAATCAACACAGGTTCGGAAGTTACGTTGTCAACGTCAGGCAGGCAGGCTAGTGGTAACGTTCGCTGAGTAAAGAGGTTTCCCGCTCGTTCCATGCAGCGTATGATACATCCATCTATGGCAGCAGCAGACTAGTACATTTACAAAGTCTACTGACAGAAACGAGGAGGAAATATGGCACAAAAACGGATTTTGGATTTTTTTGGAAAACCACCAGTGAAGAACTCTAGAACCGCAACCATGACAACGGAGTCTGTCCGCCCGCCTCTGCCTGCAGTTGCACCGGCAGCCCCAGCCCCAGCACCCGCAACCCAACCTAGCGTGATTGGATTAGACGAGCCCTTCCAGCCAACATACAGTTTCAGATTTCCTGCACGGCGTCGTGGTAATGAAACGTTCTCACGTTCTGTTGCTCCGGCTTGGTTTGCTAGATGGCAGTGGCTGCATTATGTGAAAGAGACTGATCAGATTTTGTGTTTTGTTTGCCTGAAAGCAGTCAGTAAAAACCTCATACCTAGAGACAACAGACTACAGTTTGTGCTTGTTATTAATTAGACATATGATCATTGGTAATGCGCGTCAAGTTCATGTGTAAAGCGCGTTTCACACGCGCGGGTGATTTGAGTTTGGCTTTCTCTGGCAGCGCGCACACATAGCCTAAATGCCTTGCCCTTGTGGAAGATCAAATTAGCTCTTCATACCTTTTACAACAACATGAAGATATCAGAAGAAGAGATCGGTGGTCTCTTTCCTGCTCGTGTTCCACATCCCTCTCAAAGCGCAGAGCGGGAGGCTATAACGCGTCTTTGTGTGGAAATATAAAACTGTTATTTTTTATTTTTTTAATGGATTCAACTTTATTATATTCTGTAAGTTACCAGTATTTACTGATATTTATTTCAATGCTTTACAGACTTTAGTGTGTTGTTTCTTTGGGTTTTTATTTATTTATTTTAAAACAACCCCCCGACCACCGCAACACCGCCGGTATTTGGTCCACTACCACCGCGGTGGTAAAAAAAAAAAAAACTGCCATCGTCACAGCCCTATGTTATTTATTTTTAAAATGTATTCTAAATAGACCCCTAGGCTCATAGGTTTTTTGTCCAAAAAAAAATAAATAAAAAAAATTCACATCACCCCCTGTTCAAAATGACTTCCAGCGGCCCTGCTGCTGTCTGTATGGGATATTAGAACCCTTTACTTTATAATCAGTTTTTGGATGATAGAAGCAGAAATATCACTCACCGGCTCATCATTTTCCTTTTTGTCTGTTAGACTCAACTGGATTTTCAAACTGGTTTTAATGGCTTTTCCTTTCTTCTTTACCATCTCTTTATTCCCTCCATACAGAGCCAACACCAACTCCACCATCTCCTTCACCGTCCCGATCACTGGAACGATGTCCATGAACCCGATCCACACCGTGTCCACTCCAGACCCAGTGCCCCTAAATCCAGTGCCCTTGGATCCAGGATAAATCTTTTTCTCTGCAGTTGCAGTTGCCATGCTGTTACACCGTCTGTCTGTAGAAACTCTAAATGCAGCTTTTTGTTGATTTGGATTCTGTATTTTTTTGCTGTCACACAAACAACAGCCCACTTGTTTAGAACAAAGTTCAGAATACAGCAAACACCCCAGATGATGAAATGTAAAAGTGAAAGTACAACAAACACAACAAGTTTCTGCTTCAACACTTTTCCTATTGCTTCAAATCCCATAAAACATAAATCCTTACTGAAACTCAGGTGTTCACACATCAGCAGTGATCAATGAATCAACAAATAATGAAAGTACAGTGGTACCTCGACATACGTTTTTAATTCGTTCCGTAACCTCGCTCGTATTTCAAAGCAAATTTCCAGATTGCAATTAATTGAAATGCCATTAATCCGTTCCAGCCCCCAAAACAGGGCCGCTGGAAGTCATTTTGAACAGGGGGTGATGTGAATTTTTTGTATTTATTTTTTTGGACAAAAAACCTATGAGCCTAGGGGTCTATTTAGAATACATTTTAAAAATAAATAACATAGGGCTGTGACGATGGCAGTTTTTTTTTTTTTTTACCACCGCGGTGGTAGTGGACCAAATACCGGCGGTGTTGCGGTGGTCGGGGGGTTGTTTTAAAATAAATAAATAAAAACCCAAAGAAACAACACACTAAAGCCTGTAAAGCATTGAAATAAATATCAGTAAATACTGGTAACTTACAGAATATAATAAAGTTGAATCCATTAAAAAATATAATAACAGTTTTATATTTCCACACAAAGACGCGTTATAGCCTCCCGCTCTGCGCTTTGAGAGGGATGTGGAACACGAGCAGGAAAGAGACCACCGATCTCTTCTTCTGATATCTTCATGTTGTTGTAAAAGGTATGAAGAGCTAATTTGATCTTCCACAAGGGCAAGGCATTTAGGCTATGTGTGCGCGCTGCCAGAGAAAGCCAAACTCAAATCACCCGCGCGTGTGAAACGCGTTTTACACATGAACTTGACGCGCATTACCAATGATCATATGTCTAATTAATAACAAGCACAAACTGTAGGCTATTAAAAAGAATTTGACTTACAAGTAAAAATGTCTGTACAGCGTTTTTTCTACTTGACCACAGTAAAGAATATGAAAACAATCGACCTGAAAGCGAACAAAGGAAGAAACGTTTAATGAAGACGCAAGTGAAGATATGGGAAAAGAAAAAAGAGATTCCATGCAGGGATGAGACACTATTTTTGAATATTCGATTAGTTGATTTAATTCTAGAATATCTAATGTTCTAATGTCTGTTGTGGATCATTCTCTAAAATAAAATGTCCATGTTCTGGTGCTGTAACCAGAGGGTGGCGCTGCCAATAACACACAGAACAGCTGTCACAAAGAACCGGCTGTCAAATATAGCAAGGAGACATTTTTTCCATTTTTGTGTGTCAGTGTCGGGCTGCAAAGATGAAGATGACGATGTTCACTCATCATCTCCGCAGTGACGCGCCTATAGAGAGAAATGCACACTTAATACGGAATACATAATAAACATATGCTAGTCGGTTTATTTTCGTTTTGAATTGTTTTGTTTAAAAGTAGACAATTCAAGCTTTCTATATAGAAAAACTAATGAAATATTTTTGATCATTTCCTAAAATATTCATAAGGAATTTATAAATTGTGCAAAATATATTTAATAGGCCTACATTTAAAAAAAAACTTTCTCTCGCCAATAGGGGGTGCTGCAGCACCCCCAGCACCCCCGCTTCCTGCGGCCATGCCCCAAAATACCCCCCAGTTGTTTTTGTTACGTGTTTTTGAATAAGAAAAAATTCCATCAATTAATATATACAAATAATATAAAAAGCGATAACGCAACGCCACTTTTGCATTTTCTCTTCAGATCGTTTCCCTGTGAATGTAGTCTAAAAGGCACATCTGATCAAATATTTTTACGTTTTCACCCGCGAGCGTTCTCGTGTAAACAGGGCCTGATTTTTCGCTTTCTGGCGAAAGTTTCTGCAAAAAATCGACCGAGTGACCGCGCGTATCTCAAAAAACTCGTATGTTAGGGCTCTCGTATGTCGAGGTACCACTGTATTTAATACAAAAATCACACCTCGATGTTCTCTCAGCGCTGGAAACTGGACTCTTCTGCTGCGCCCTGTTATGTCTGTGAGTATGGAACGTGAAAAGGGTCATAAAGTCTTACATGAGACCCTGATTGAAGATCAGTGCTGAAATGGTTCATTCAGCTGATGACTGATGTTTCAGTGCTCCAGACCAAACCAACATCATGGCTGAGAGAGCCATAAAACCCCCCAAACTATGCTGAAAGCTGCTCCTCAGTCTGGCACTCGCCCTCATTTAGCCTTATTGACTCTTCACAACACTCCTGCCACTGGTCTCAAATACTCTCCAGACCAGATCCAGATGTGTAGAGTCTTTAGTGTGACTCAGAAGTACGAGTCGTCTCAAAGAGTGATTCGATCCTTTTCTACTCTACACAAGAAAAACATCGCAAAATCTCCATAGTTTCTGAACAGAAAACAGACTTGAGTAGTTCGTCTGTCTACACTCTTCTAGTCCGAGTCGTTTGCTCTTTTATCACGTGACTCCCATAAACACGACACAGTTAAATATACATATAAATGATTGGAACTCTAGTTAAAGTTTTGGAAAAGTTGGAAAAACTTCGATTCAACATCAGGATTTTGAAATAAAAAATTATCCTCCACCATTTTTGATTCTCATGGATGATGTAAACTCCAGCAGCGCCCCCTACTGGTGCTAACATGTAATGTCTCTGATTTAAGTAACTAACCGAAATTCTTCTTCTTCTTCTTCTTCTTCTTCTTCTTCTTTCGACTTCTCCCATTAGATGTCTTCACAGCAGATCATCCGTCTCCATACCCCCCTGTCCTCTACATCTGCATCTTTCACACCAACTACCTGCATGTCTTCCCTCACCACATCCATAAACCTCCTTCTTGGCCTTCCTCTTTTCCTCCTTCCTGGTGGCTCCATCCTCAGCATTCTCCTACTGATATACCCCATGTCCCTCCTCTGCACATGCACACTTGGTGCTCGGTGAATCTACTGATCACCAACATACAGTTCAGCATCAGTTCAACATCAAGCAGAACATTTAGAGAGGAATAAATGATGAAGAAACTCCAGACTGGAACTCACCACCACACATGTGACCTCGTTTACATGTTTTATTGAAGTAGTTATAAAAAGGTTTTGTGTTCATGATGATTGTAATAGAAATCAATCAGCGTTTGAGTCATAAATATCATTCTATTAATAGATCAGTGTGCTGAGAGTCACATTCGAGTCTTTACACAGAAACTGAGTTGATTAAGTTTGAAGGTAAAAAACTTTTGTACTTTTACTCAAACGAAAGTTTAAAGAAACACTTTTACTTTTACTGGAGTCACATTTTACTGAGTCTCTACTTTTACCTGACTGCATAGTTTGTGTACTTCATCCACAGCTTTCACATGTGAAGTGAAAAAAGAAAAGAAACAGCGAGTAAAAAGCGATTCTCCACATCACCTTGGTGTTATTTTGGACTGAAAGCCACATTTTACATACAGAAGCTTTGAGCAAAATGTCAGTGTCCTTAAATCTGGGTGTTTCCTTCTCAGGAAAGAACTTCCTCTAGAATGGAATAATGATGATCAAATTCTTCTAGTTAACAAATCCAAAAATGTGTGTGCTTTAGTGATGAGATCTCCTCAGCTGCTCTTTTCTCTTCTCACTGCTGAGATCAAACATCAAACATGCTCCTCACATTTTACTCCTCAGGTACAAGAAGGTGTGTGAAAGCAAGTACAGGAACACAGCGTGGTGGGTAGCGTTAGCATCTTCGATTAGCAACACATCTATAAACATAAAGCTCTTTTCTAAAGTGCATTTGGAATTGAAGAAGGAAAATAAACAGTCAGGGCTAAAGGTCTGAGGGCATCAGCAACAACTGTCTTTAATTGATCAGAAACAGATCAGATAATCACAACATCCTTCTGGAAGAAATGAGCTACAGAGATGTTAAAAAAAGTTATTGTGATCTGCTCGGGGACTCATGATGTGCAAACAAACTCTCACAAGTGCTCACATGAACATCATTTAATGATCGTTACTCAATATTCAGGCCTCGTGTGATGCTGATTAACGTTCTTCAGATGTACAGGACTGAGCGTGTCATCACGACATCACGACGGGTTCCACCAACAAATCTCCATGAAGCAGCTGAAGATGATTAAACTCTAAAGCGCATGAGCCCCTTATTGCAATAATGCAGCTCAGCCACCGCACCTTCTCAGCCACACACACACACACACACACACACACACACACACACACACTGATCTTATTACCTGTTCTAGTCATCTGAAATGAAGAAAAGCTTATTGGATATAAATTCATAAGAGATTATTACAGATCATAACGTTTGTCTCCTTTATGTTCATCATCGTTTCATTTAAACTCCTATAATTTCAGAATCTTCTTTAAAAAAATTTTTTTTTGCCATTTATGTGAAGAAAACAGAAATTTCATGGTTGAAGTCAATGGTCAGAGTTTTTCCAGTCTATCTGGATTTTTATGAAATGTTTAATTCTGCTTGAATGTTGAACAGTTCATAAATAAAATAAAAATTTATATCCAGAGAGAGAAAAACATCCTGCTTTTTCCTGCTCCATTTTTTAAACATTCACAAATGTTTTATTTCATTCCGATGGTAAACACAAGGTCTTCAGCTTCCTGCTCGATTCATGTCAAACGTATTGAATGTTGCAGAAACAAACAAAAATGTATGAATAAAAAGGAGAAAAAGTTGCTTTCAATTTAAGTTTTATAAGTTTTCTTCTCTCTGAATTTGGGGTTAAGAAGCAGTGCCAAGTCCTTTACACTTTAAAACTCTCATACAGGGAGGAGTTTATTGATGCTTTACTCTCATTGGATATTCAGATTTAGATGGGCAGCTCCTGGACCAGGGTTTAGAGACACCAGAGAGTTGTGGATGCAGTTCTCTGTTCAGTTCTAGTGTTTGTACTTTTTAGCGTAAATCAGGGGCCCTCATACTATGGCCCCTAGGATGAATACGGCCCCTAAGCCCCACATGTGGAACGGCCCTCTGAACAAAGCCAGAGACATATTTTGAACATGTAATGTTTAATCTAATAAAGTTTGGCTTTTTAAATAAAATGTCCCGTAGTTATTAAAGGTCGAGGCACCAATAATTGATCACTGGAACTTTCAGCTATTTGCCAAAATCCATACAGTTTTTACGGTCATTAGGAGAGCGGCCTCTAGAGGTGAATCACTGATGCTGCGTGCTGCACAAAGACCGCTATATTTATTTATTATTCATAACTTTATTTTATAATTATATTTATTAATGAACATATTCATATTTATTTCATCCTTATTCAGATTTCTTTTTGTAATAAAGTTCAGTACTATTTCACATGGAGTCCACTATCAGTCTAGTTCTTAACGTAGCCTAATTATTTATGAGATTCGCCCACAAACCACATGCATAAGTAAGTAAATATTTTGATTTCAACAGCAATGAATATGAAGAAAATGTCATTATGACAGTAATAACACACTTAAAAACACACTAAATAGGTGATAAATCTGTTGAAATGTGATGCTCATTTATCTGTACTGTGCAGAACAAAATAAACTAATCCAGTATTCGGAGACAAAATAAATACATTTAATCTCCACAATAACACTGACAGTCTCAGACCTCCAATAAAGAAAGGAATAATTATGTGGCCCTCACAGAAAAGGTTTGGGGGCCCCTGGTGTAAATGATTTCTTCATTAAAATTTAGTTCATTAATAATATTTGGAGGTCAAATACGTCTTTTTAATGAATGAACTGCATCCAGAACCACTTTACAAAATTCATTCAAATTTGTCCAACTAGCCAATGAGAGTAAAGCAAAGTTGAGCCCCGCCCTTTATGAGAGTTTTGTACCAGTGTGATGATTAAACCATGATCCATGATCAAGAACCAGAAGTTCATTAGTTCCAGTTTAAGGAACTTTCTCATCATTTTATTCGTTTCTTGAAAAGTTACATTCAATACTTTGGCAGATACTGAATTCCATATAAAACCCGAAAGTATGATCAGAAAGCAGGCTGCAGGAGGACAGAAGTTAAACTCAGGCCAGATAAAGCCGTATTCGTGTTTAAAAGCTGATGAAATGAAAAGAGTTGCAGACTTTTGGACCTGACTTGTGTGCAGTGTGAAGTTAAGGCCACTGTTCAGGAGATAAAAACCCCAAACACCGCAATCACACACTTTACAGCAGCAACGTTTTTCCTCGTCTACGCTCACATTATTGTGGTGCTTTCAGAGGAAAGAAAGAAAAGAAAAAAGGGAAAAAACTATGCAGGAAGGACTGAATTCTAAGCTGCACTCGTTTACAAGCTCCGCATCTCAGAGCTTCATCTTAAGGTCATTGATTCCTCGATTAAACCAGAACCGGACTCAATGTAGCGTTTTCTTGATTTTGAAAACTTTCTCCCTGGATGCTTCTGCTGCTCTCGCTCTAAGCCTGAGTCGATCCAGTTGATGATCTTCCTTTTCTTTTAAGGTTTTTCAATCTTCAGCAGTTTTGAGCTTTAACTCGATAAACTCGCTGCGCTGGTGACGTTGTTGTTCTGTCCATCCTCAAGGACTCGGTTCTCCTCGTTTGGGTTGCTCGAGTCCATGTCTGCTCTGTTCTTTTTCAACCTTTATAAAACAAAAAGAGAGTGATAATAAAAATTGATAAAGACTATGAACATGAATACACTATTCAGACTGAACCACAGCAGGGGTCATGACCTTGAGAGGTACTCAGATACCAGAACCTGAAAACAATACATTTATCCTAGAATTTAGCTTCATGTGTGTGTGTGTGAGCAATCAGATATAAATTCTCTTTTATACAACTGAGTAGCTATGGGGTTAAGGGCCTTGCTCAGGGGCCCAGGAGTGTCTGGAGCCCCTGAGCTCTGGAGCACCAGGAGCTTGGTGTGTCTGAGATCTACGTTTACATTAATGACATTTGGCAGATGCCTTTATCCAAAACAACTTACAGTTATAAACCCATGACCTCCTGATCGTAGTAGTAGTTCCTAGAATAGCAAAGTCCACTAAAATGGTAGAACATTCTCACATTTAGCTCCTAAACTCTGGAATAGTCTTCCTGACAGTGTTCGGGGTTCAGACACACTTTCCCAGTGTAAGTGCAGATTTAAGACGTATGTTTTTAGCGAGTTCTACACATAACACACATCACATCATAACCTTGTGCTCCAGAACATCTGATCACATGCACATTATCAACTTGTGCTGTTAATATCATGAACAGCAGCTACGCTAATTCCTCTCCACTGTTTCTCTTTCTCTCCCCATCCCGAGGCATCCTGAGGTTCCTCCAGCTCCAGTCACAAACATCTAGAGACGTATCAGTGCCAATTGGATCCCACTTCATGTAAAGTTTGGACATTGGACAAGTCCAGTGCCTCCCCACCACCTTCCCCAGATACGGGTATCGATACAAATATAGACACAACTTCAGATTCATGCATGAATATAAATATGAATTTAGATACAGTGTGTCATTGTGTCACACCTACATTTACATTTACAGCATTTAGCAGAAGCCATTATCCAGAAAAACGTACATTTATCTCATTCACACAAGTGCTGTTAAGGTTAACTGCTGTACTGTTAATGAAGAACGTGTGTGTGAACGTTTCTCACTTCTCTCTGTTGAAGACGATGAAGTCTCGCTGTACACAGTCGAGGCGCTGCTGAAGCTGACCGTTCTGCACAAACACAACAAGCACAAACATTCCTTATTCTCATTACATATGTCAGGGGTCCTCAAACTACATGACCCCCGAACCCTGATACACACATGTGGAACGGCCCTCTGAACAATTCCAGAGACAGAGATGTTTTACTCGTATCATATCTGTATTTGATAACAAAGTTTGTGTTTGGAGCTAAAATGTCCCATACCGATAGTTTTTCCGGGTTCTGGTCTGAGTACAAGAGCGGCCTCTAGAGGCATAACGTAGCCTAATTATTTGTTGGATTCACCCACCAACCACATGCATATGCATAAGTTAGTAAATGCTCTTTGACGCTCATTTATCTTTACTGTGCAGAACATAATAAACGAATCCAGCAAAAAAAATACATTTAATATCATAATAAAATCTTCACAGTACTACTGATGAGTCACTCCGGCCCGTGGCGTCTCCTGTTACAGACCCTCAGGAAAGAAAGAGTCAGAAAAATTACAGAAATGACATTCATACACATTCATGGACAAAAGGCAGATGTTCTGATCCAAAGAGAACTCTGACCCTGATGGTAGGAGTCTGTGTGAAAACGCTGTTGTGGAAGTTACTGTAGTCTGAAAAACACACGTCTGCTAATAGATAAGAAGTTTTAAAAGAAAAATATTTTAGTTTTAACTCAGAGATGTTGCATTTTTCTCTCCTGATGTCACTTTTATTCATTTTTTTTTCTTTTATATTTGAAAAAAAGCCAGATTTTTATTAGCGACTCAGCGCATCAGTCTCTCAGAGAATAAACTGGATCAATTATGGAATAATTTCCCGCTGTGGTATCGCTAATGTAATCAGCTAATGCTCTCATTAAGGAAGGAAAACAAAAGCATACTAAGAGAGATAGACAGAGAGAGAGAGAGAAAGAGAGAGAGAGAGAGATAGACAGAGAGAGAGAGAGAGAGAGAGATAGACAGAGAGAGAGAGAGAGAGAGAGATAGACAGAGAGAGAGAGAGAGAGAGAGAGAGAGAGAGATAGAAGAAGAGAAAGAAGATACGACAGATGAGTATAGGAGATGATGTTTCTGCTCTCTGTGTGTGTGTGTGTGTGTGTGTGTGTGTGTGTGTGTGTGTGTGTGTGTGTGTGTGTGTGTGTGTGATTTAATTGAGTTTATGTACTTTACATTAGACTCGAGGGCGGCTGAGGACGAAGGGCTGAGAGAGAGAAGGAGACTGCAGAAAAACAAGTAAAAAAAAAAAAGCAAAGAAAGAAGGGAAAAGACGGAGGAAATATAAATATGTAGTTTAGAAAATTTATATATAATTATTATTAAAAAAACTATGCTGATAATTATATCATATTAATAATGTTTAATAAATGATTTTACTCAGAACCAGATTAGATTGCTGTAAAACACTGTGTGTGTGTGTGTGTGTGTGTGTGTGTGTGTGTGTGTGTGTGTGTGTGTGTGTGTGTGTGTGTGTGTAATAACAGGAAGACTGAGTTTTCCTCCCACACGGCTCTCAGCAGCAGCAGCACGAGTCACCTTGAAGCAGAATCTTTACAGCTGAAGTGTGATGCAGGACCACCTGAGCTGCGTTAGCGCTTTTACAAATACACAATTCACATGAGTCCGACTGACGAATCAGTCAACCCTTTATTTCTCTCCCTCTTTCTCCCTCTCTCTCTTTCTTTCCCTCTTCATTACTATGCAGTGCCATGTGCTTGTCCGTGTGTATGTATATATATATATACAGTACAGACCAAAAGTTTGGACACACCTTCTCATTCAAAGAGTTTTCTTTATTTTCATGACTATGAAAATTGTAGATTCACACTGAAGGCATCAAAACTATGAATTAACACATGTGGAATTATATATGGAATTATATACATAACAAAAAATAACTGAAAATATGTCATATTGTAGGTTCTTCAAAGTAGGCATCAAGAGAATGCCAAGAGTGTGCAAAGCAGTAATCTAATAACTTTTTTGTTATGTATATAATTCCATATATAATTTCACATATAATTCATAGTTTTGATGCCTTCAGTGTGAATCTACAATTTTCATAGTCATGAAAATAAAGAAAACTCGCTGTATATTGCATTATTCTTATCCTTATTTACATACTTATACTTTTAATAAACTTTTATAATTTAATAAAAAAAAATATTTTTTTACATTTATTTTATTTTGCTTTTTTTATCTTTATATTCTACTTCTATTTTTTTATGTTTACATGTTGGACAGTCATAAAAAGCATTTCACTGCACACACACACACACACACACACACACACACACACACACACACACACACACACACACGCACACACACTAGGTGAGATCAGGTGGAGATAATTTTGAGATTGATAAATGATGTCACACTGTGTTACCTGCTAGAGTACACCTTCAGCCAATAAAATGCTCTCTATGGTGTATAAGTCCCGCCCTCTGCTCTACAGTAACAGTTATTAATTGTTTTCTCTACCAATAAAAATAAATAAATTACTCATGGGCATCTTCAGCATATTCAAAAGTAAAAAAGAAACAAATAAAATCCTGCACACTGCACCTGTGGAGATCCGTCAGAGCTCTGATCCCTCGTCTTCCTCGCTAATCTCTTCTTCTTCTTGTGCAGTGGCTTTGACTCCAGGATCATCTCCTCCAGCTCAAACGTGGGGTCACAGTTTAGTCTCCGTCTCTACAACCATTAAAAAAAAGATTGAGATTATAAAACAAAACCTGGGCAGATGGTAAGGAGAGCTGAGAGTCTCATTATTATGTATAGAACGTTTTTATGGCCATCTGTTATGTACACACACTGCAGGCTATTACAATTTCTACAACTTTTTTTTAATAAAAAACTATTTTACATTTTTTTTTATTTTACTCTTTGGGGTGGAAGATCTCCTGCTATAGAGCTTAACACCCTATTAAACATGATGAACGTGAACACTGACTGCACCCCAGGCCTCCTCACCTCACCTACATCAGTACCTGACTTCACTAACACCCGTGTAGCTGAATAAATCTCCACTATATCTAGTGAAACATCTTCTCAGAAGAGTGAAGCTCATTATACCAGTGAATGAAGACTAAATGTGGAATGAGATGTTGAAAAAGATGCACAAAGCAATCTTATGCTCAGGTGTATACAAACTTGTGTCCACATTGTGTATATATTCAGTGATTGTTTTCCTGTAGCTCCTGTTCAATATGTGCATGCGTGGTGGTGTGTTTT